>NC_044911.1:9870451-10060582 GCF_001633185.2 Quercus lobata | reverse complement strand
GATTTATAATGCATACATACGTTTTTAATGTTTCATTCAATTCATTTGATGTAGACCTTGTACAGCCACAATTGGAAGAGGTCAGTGAAGATAAAAAGAGCATGGAGATCAATAACGATGAGCACAAGGAAGACAGCTCTTCTAATCCAGTCTCTTAGTGACGTGATGTCTGAAGGCTTGTTGATATGGCACTTGGATTTTGCCATGAACGATAATTTTCATATGCCATGTAATCATTTTGGGTTTTTATTATCTTAATCTGTTATGTGTTTTAGTTTTTCATATGGAACTGAAAATGGCATCTAATAGGAGAATACTTGGTTATTTATTATGGAACTTTGACATGGTATTGTTGTTTACTTAGTATGGACTGTGGAACATTTTGGAGTACTAGTTGTTTTAGTGGAAGAATTGCCGAAGTATTTGCATTTGTTGTTATTTTGATTTTTTTTACTTGATTTATGGTTGAATTCTGAATGTACATACATGGGCAACATAACAGGTTATTCGACAATGTGGGAGTGGAATTCAAACGTGTTAAGTGTAATTTTTTTATTATTATTATGTTTTGAATTTGAAACAACAAAGAACAGGCCGAGATAGTTTTTATTTATTTATTGTTTTTTCAAAATCTAACCGTGGTACATATGTTTTTTTTATAGAAGGTCATAATTTTGTTCATTACATTGTTTGCTTTCAATTTTTATCAATTTAAGAGTTTAAACCATTTCTTATGAATTAGAGATAAAGATAAGTTTATTACATTAAGGGTATTTCATCATTTTCATTAGTTGTTTAGCGCTTTCCCTGAACATCAGGGGCAATCTCAGAAAATAAAATATTATAAAATTTAGTATTTAGTCGAGTTTTTATCATTTTGTACTGAACCTGAGGTTTTTTTAAGATTATGTATTAAAATAGTTTAGGGGTTTCTCTTATTTGGAGTCCCCATTTATTAATTAAGTGAATGTCCTTAACGTCTATATATAAAACTCGATGACTATTGAATGAAAGGTAAAAATAGTACTCGGCTAACTTGCACCAAAATATTGCCTACAAAATAGGATTACTCTCCTGATGGTATTCAAATTACTTTATTCACTTATAAAAAAAATTTCATTAAAACAAACACGTTTGTTTGTGAATACATCTGCTATGATAACTGATAAAAAAAAAATTTATAATAATGTGGTACCAAAAAAGAACACACACATTTGCCTTTATTGAAAAAAAAATAAAAATTTGTAATAATCGTAGCACAATTCTTATCTCAATCCAATTATCACAACAATGATGTTTTGAACAATTATAGAGAAAATACTTATTGGCTATCCAAAGCCAAGTACAGTTACCAAAACAACATACCCAATGTTAACAACAATACAAGCAATTACAGGCCAACAGGCTAAGACATATTCCAAATTGGAAGCAAAAGGGAAACAAAAAAAGATATTCAACAACACTTTAGCCCATCTGTACTGCAAACGTGAGCCATAGGGGTCATAAAAACACATATATTTATATATTTAGTCTTACTAGATTCATAAATGCCACAAGCAAGAGCCATAGTTTCACCTTCATTTCGTGCTTCCTTGTCGTGTCGAATCATGAACTTCGTCCTCCCCCATAACATGGGCTACCACTTCACTTAGCATGTTAGTACTCAAGGTTGCAATCCTCCTTGCGTGGTCACGCTCCTCAATGGCAACGTTTAACTGATACCTCAACAATCTGTTCCTAACGTCACCATCGCAATAGCTGGTTCCTTCGCTTTGAGATGCCATTCCAGAACTTGATGGCGACATGGTAGGAGATGTCCACGATTGGGAAGCACCATACTGCACGTTCCTACCATTACGTTGCATGAACTCCATGTATGCAGATTCTGCTTCCCGTCGATCCTTGTATGACTTGTGTTCAGCGTTCGCGAATCTATGAACTTGTTTACTTGCTTCTGCCCAATTGTCGTATATGCCAGGAGCACGACCAACGAAAACAACATAGTATCTGCCACCCTAAAAGATTTTGTACAACAACACTGTATGTTAAACCCATATTTGTTGTGCTGGGGTTAGAACTTTTGAAGTTTTGAAACTGAGGTATTAGATAAAAATGTACCATGTTGCCCTACCAACAGGTGCCAGTGGACTGCAGCAACGTTGACGTTTCTTGTTAAAAGATCTGACAAACAGTTGTATAATCAGCATTTGGTTTGTACAGTAGTAAATTATTTAATGACAAGTATAAAAAAAGGAGGGCATGTTACCTGTAGAAGCGAAGGAGGCTTCTCTTCTCCCTATCTGAATGTTTTCCTCTGCCAAGGTTCCAATCCACAAAGATAGGAGGAAGCTGTCATCTTATATAAAGTGGAATATCTGTTGTACTCGATTTTACGAATATCGAGTACAACATATAACTCGCCTCTCCCAATGGCGAGTATAAACAACTGCTCTAACGACCAGTTTGGTGAAGTAAATAGTACTCGGTCTCCTCAGAGACGAGTTTTATTTAACTCCATTCCAGAATCACTGTGCGTTCTGTTGGTAGGTGTAGGTTTTAATAGTACTCGGCTTCTAAGGAATCGAGTTATAGGTAACTCGATTTTTTCAGAGACGAGTTATATTCATGAGGTGTACGGTTTTAATAGTACTCGGCTTCTTTATAAGCGAGTTACATATAACTCGATTCTTTGGAAGCCGAGTACTGTCCAACCATTACACACCCCCCACCCGCCCAACTTTCTGGGACCACTTACCAATTACATTTGACACTGTCGTTCTGAAGTCTGGACGTGGACTGGTCTGTGCTTGCACCCATTGTGTCACAGCTACTGAGAGCTTTCACCTTCAGTTAACTATCTGTACAAAGCACGCTAATTCAAGAAAGTGCACTTCATCTTTGTTCTGTCAACATCTCAGTTGATAGGTAAATACTACTTCATAACACTTTACAGCAACACAAATTTTTTTATTGCTGTTGTGGCTGTTGAATTGGGGTATCTAAACAAAATTATGTAGTACAAATTTTGAGAACAGAAATTATTTCAATGTTGTGGGTCTTCAATGCTAAGTATCTGAATATAATAATGTGGTACATGTTGCATGCTAGGAATTATATAACTGATATTTGCAATGCTTTTGCATGCTAGGAACTATTTCAATGCTTATGAATTATCTCCCTTACAGCAATACGAATTTTTTCAATGTTGTGGGTCTTGAATGGGGACATCTGAACATAATACTGTTGTGGACAATTTTTGAGAACACAAATAATATGACTGTTGTGGGTCGAGAATAGGGGGTATTTGAACATAATAATGTGATACAATTTTTGAGAACACAAATAATATGAATGTTGTGGGTCTTCAATAGGGGGTATTTGAACATAATAATGTGGTACAATTTTTGAGAACATAAATTAGTTGACTGTTGTGGGTCTTCAATGGGAGGTATATTTATCACTGAAAATGTGGTCCATATTGCATGGTATGAATTATCTCGCTTATTTGCAATGCTTTTGAGTTCTCATTTGTTGAACAATAGCCAGCATGAATTTTCATATATTGTGCAAACATTTTCGCTATCGAAATAAAGTCTGATGGAGTAGACAAATTAATGTTAAATTGGTAATTTTTAGCATGTTTAGCACAATTTGCTTAGGTTTGTTTACCTCCATGAACACCCAAACATAGGGCATGTATAGTTAGCCTATGCATGTTCCAATATTACTCAGCATGATACAATTATTACTATTTGTGGTTTAGGTCCGTTATGAGTCCACATTACTTCTATGTTTACTACGACGGGGAGGCATATATTAATGATTTGCACGGGCTATCATATCGAGGTCCGAACCAAAAGCAGACGCTTGTTGAAGTGAAACGTGGGATACACACGAGAAAACTTAAATGGAAGATAATGTCAACTATGGGGTTAGACAAGGATACCCACGACATCTCCATTGTATTTCGGGCTCCGCAGCAACTAGTAGGTACCCAAGTGTTCTACAATTCAATTCCGTTACAATGCGACAATGATGCAAATATAATGTGGGGAGTGATAAAGCGGGCAGGGCAATTCATAGGTTCTGACTTGTATGTAACTGTCCACACTGTTGGGTTCAATGTCGACGGGGGTTCGCAATATGGCAGTAGAGTTGGAGAGCAAGAATCAGTTCCTGTAACCGTTGTGCACCCGTCAGTTACACCCGAGACGTCTTTGCCCTACAACTGTCAACCATGGAATGGGGTTGCTATGGACAATACTGAAGACGCCGAAGTGTTAAGGTCTATCCATACCCATGAGGATGAAGGATATACTCACCGAAATGAAGATATCCAAAACTACTTGGACGAGGCAACCGAAATGGATGAGACTCGAGATGTGTATGAGGAGTTCATTGATAACGATGGACCGGTAGAGAATCCAGAATTGTTAGATGAACTACAACCAGAAAATAATCTGAACCCTAACCCCGAATGGTTCACGTCAAACACATGGGATGACATTAATGACCCATCACCTTCCCTGGAAACAGGTCTGCTGAGTTGGCGACCGGGGGACGAACCGAGCAAGGGGATGCTATTCAATAATAAAGCTGCGGTTCAGCACGCGCTAACCATGTTCTCCGTTGGGCTCAATAAAAAATTTAAGTACATGAAGTCAGACCCCGAGAGACTGGTTGTAACGTGTGTACACGATGCATGTCTATGGTCAATTCGAGCTATCTACAGCAAAAGGCACAAGCTGTGGATGATCACAACATCTAAGGGTCCCCACACTTGCTCGACACTCCAAGTGGATCATGATGGAAGGATGATGGATTCAAAGTTCATTGCCATCACACTTGAGTCATACGTACGGGAAGACATTTCAAGAACAGTAGCAACCCTACGTAGTGTTCTTCATGCGAAGCACGGCCATTGGGCGTCTCACTATAAGGTTTGGGATGCAAAACAGAAAGCCGTTGCAGCCATCTACGGTGGTTTCGATGAGTCATATGCAGAATTGCCTCGGTTCCTGGCAGCGTTAAAAGATGCAGATCCAACCACAGTGACACAGTTGAAGTGCGACCACCGTAGTGTGCCGGGAACTTGCACATTTAACTGTGCCTTTTGGGCTTTTGGTCCGTGTATAGAAGGGTTCAAGTATTGTAGGCCGGTGATAAGCATCGATGCAACGCACCTCTATGGCAAGTACAAGGGGAAGTTGTTGATAGCAATGGCAACGGATGCTAACAACGAGGTTTATCCACTCGCGTTTGCCGTTGTTGAGAGTGAGAGCAAGGAGACATGGGGATGGTTCTTGGCATGCCTGAAACGATAAGTTACGGACCGAACAAATCTTTGCATCATCTCTGACCGACATTCGGGTATAAAAGCTTGCTTTGATGACACAAGGATGACTTGATTGCAGCCTCCCCAGGCCCATCACCGGTATTGCCTCCGCCATGTAGTTAGCAATGTGAACACAAAATGGAAAATTCCGGAGTTGAAGAACATGGTATGGAGGGCCGCAAGCGCGAATCAAGTTAGAAAGTTTCAAGCCACACTGGATTTAATTCGCAATGTCAAACCGGCTGCACACAGGTACTTGGAAAATGAAAACAAAGAAAAGTGGACACTTGCACACGACGGAGGGCGTCGATACGGAGCAATGACAACCAACCTATCAGAGTGTTTTAATGGAGTACTGAAAGGTGCACGCAGCTTGCCAATCACGGCAATGGTGAGGTACACCTTCTTCAAAGTGAACTCCTACTTTGACGCTCGTCGTAATCTCGCTTTAGAGCAATTGGAAGCGGGTCAAGAATGGTGCAAGTATGCCATGGAGAAGTTCGAAAAAAACCAAGCGAAGGCAAAGGACCATATGGTGACACGAATGTGCACACAAGCACGGTTATATCAGGTTGACACACCGGGTAATCCTCTAGGTAATGGGGGCGGACAACACACGCACAGGGTTGATCTTCGGGGTATGACATGCACATGTGGAAAATGGGAAGCATACAAGATGCCGTGTTCACACGTAATAGCAATTTGTGCTAAGTATAAGCACGATGCGCAGCAGTTTATTGATCCTTGCTATAGCGTGAGTCATAGGTTCCATAGCTATGAACCGGTATTCCAACCGTTGAAAGACAAATTAGCATGGCCGGATCCTGAAGAAACTAGAGTAGTGATGCCCAATCTGCACCTGATCCGGAACAAAGGTCGGCCAAAGTCCACACGAATCCGCAATGAGATGGACGAGAATGATAGGGAGTTGCCGACCTCCCTATGGATCGAGAATGGACCCAAGTCAAGATGTGGGTTGTGTCGCCAAGAGGGGCACAACCGTAGAATATGTCCTACTCGAAATGCGGAGTCAACTAGCGGTGGAGCTGCATCATAGGTAAAGGTCATATATCTCCTACAACTTTTGTCATATATAAGTTGGCACTATTAAGAACTCAGTAGTAGTGTCTTTGTTCTCTATTGCCATAGTAAGTATTTGGACTAGTCATGAAACAAACACTGGTGTTCATGCATGTATAGGCAAATGAGGTTGTTCAATTGTTTTTGTTACACTATTCGTCGTAAGTCATTGCTCATTTTTCCTGTTCTGCCTATGTTGTGTGTTAATAACTTATATAAGTCCAGTGTACATAACATTTTTTAACTATTTACAGTAGGTACGGCAGCCAAGGTGGATGGGTGCTAACGGACATACGTTGCGCAGCCAGGATGATCCCTACCTCTTTAATTGGAAGCAACCGAACATCACCAGTTGAACAGGCCCATGATGAGAAGACAAATGATATTGGTCATTTTTTGCTTAGAAGTTGATATTAAAGTTTGTACTTATGTAGTCATGCACTTTGTTAGTGCCTTTAATGTTATGTACTGATGGGGGTTTTACTAAGCCGGTCAAGCAAACAATTCAGTTAAAAACGAAGTTATTGCAATGGGGTTTCACTAAGCTGTTTTAGTATGATTTCCAACTTCTCCAACTTTGTTGCATTCATATTTATATAGCAGGGGCAATCTCAAAAGCAACAATATAAAAGTGTGTTGCATGCCATGCACTTGTTGCTTCATGGACATTGTAATAAACAGAACATACCTGCTGGTGTAAAAAACTGACTGAGCTGCAACAGGAAAAAACATACAGGCCGAGTTGTAATATGTAGTGGAAGGCTGTTCTATAAAACTCGATTTTATATAAACTGAGTAACATTAATAACTCGGTAATCCAAGATTCGAGTACCATTTCGTCGTCTCTCAAAAAGACGTTACTCGATCTTATATTAAGAAGTACTCGCTCTCTGAGAAAGCGAGTTACTTGAAGTAACTCGATAATTTAATTATCGAGTACATTTAGTACCATCACAACTCCAGCCAAAGTTGTCTGGAAGAATCGATTCTTACTTGATTGGTGCACGATCGGTCTAAAACATATAACTCGATTATACTATTGTCGAGTAATAACTGGTGACTGAAAAATATAAGCAGAAGTACTCGCTCTCCCAGAAAGCGAGTTACTTGATGTAACTCGATAATGTAATTATCGAGTACATTTAGTACCATCACAACTCCAGCCAAAGTTTTCTGGAAGAATCGATTCTTACTTGATTGGTGCACGATCGGTCTAAAACACATAACTCGATTATACTATTGTCGAGTAATAACTGGTGACTGAAAAATATAAGCAGAAGTACTCGCTCTCCGAGAAATCGAGTTACTTTAAGTAACTCGATAATTTAATTATTGAGTACATTTAGTACCATCACAACTCCAGCCAAAGTTGTCTGGAAGAATCGATTCTTACTTGATTGGTGCACGATCAGTCTAAAACATAGAACTCGGTTTTTTGTTAAGCGAGTAATAATAAACTCGATTCTTATATTATCGAGTTATGTGGTTCCTGATATACACAGTTTAGTGTTATCTATTGTTTCATAAAAAGAAAAAAAAGCATAGCTCATTGTGTGGATGCACTGGACTCCCACGGTAGCAGCAGTCGATTGCTCTCGATTCCTCAAGCTCCTAAGCGACTTCCCGAGTTCCAAACATCGATCCTCAACTGTAGTATGACTCTTTTACCCTTGCTTCCCATTGAAATTAATTTCAAATCCTGCATTAATCTCCCTGTGAAAGCTGAAATTTCGAACTATGCAAGTGTGGGGATTTTCATGATTTTGGGTGTTGTGGTCTGAAATGGGTCATGGGTTTTTACATATGCATGTTATTCATACGATTTGTAGCCTTTAATTACATAAACATAGCTGATTTCTACAAGCCCATTCAATTTAGGGTTCATGTGTTAATATGGAATTTGGGGATTTTCATGGGTGTTGGTGTTTTGACATGAAATAGGTAATGGGTTTTTTTGTATGGATGTTGTACACACGTTTTCTACCCTTTAATTGCAAAGAACACATGATTTGTGAGAAATGAAAAATTAGAGTTCATGTCTTCATATTGGGAATTTCGGGATTTTGATGTATTGCTTCATTTCATCTGAACTGGTTCATGGGTTGCTGTGTATGCATGTTGGCGAGATGTTCTCTATCGTTTATATTCAAAATTTTAACATCTTGGTATACATGTTGGTTCATTCGCCAATCTTGTTCTTTGTGGAATTTGGGGTTTTGTTGAATTGGGTATAATTGCCTGAAATTGACCACATGGTAAGACATTGATGGATGGTAGTGACTGGTTTTACACCCGCTGCACCATGTACACTGTGGGTTTGCATGGTTCTCAAATAACTTGACTGTATGGGTCAATGTTCATGTACATACAGAAAATTTTTCATTTCAATGCATTCATTCATTGACGCTTATTGTGCATCAATATCATGCAGTCTTTTTGTCATGCATATGTACATTGTGTTTATGTGTCTCTAACGCAGTTCTAAATATTGGTTTTCTGTTGTGCTTTCATTCCCACCTGTACATCCTAGTTATGGCTCCTAAGAAGTCTAAAACCATTAAAACCAAAGCCAAAAGAGTGTCTGCCTCCTCATCTAAGCCTGCAATTGTGTTTGATGAAACAACGTTTGAAACGGTTATGAAGGCGCAAAGGTTTGAAAATGTAATTCAGTATTGGACAATTTGGCCGGAACGAGAAATCAATCTAGATGAATTACCACTTGCTGTCCATAGGAATCTACAGTGTAGGAACTGGTTGTCTCTATGTAAAGGTTTACAACCCCCTCCAGTTGCACTGATTAGAGAGTTCTATGCCAATCTCGAAATTCGTTCTGATAATGATTTCGCTACTTGGATTCGAGGTCGATACTTTGTCATAACTAAGAATGATATATCCAATGCTCTTGATGTACCTCGTGTTAGAACACCTACTTATCCATACTCATACTCAAACCGTCCTGAAATCTCTGATGTTATGACTCTTCTTTGCGGAAGACCAATGACATTGGCCTTCACAACATCAAGAATTAACTCGAGTGACTTAACCGAGCTTAATTATATCTTATTTAGGATAGCTTGTCACAACATCTTCCCCATCTCCCATGTCCATACTATTCCTAGAGAGAGGTGTTACTTTTTGTATGCCCTCGTCACTGATGCGTCCATTTGTTTTGCTTCCGTTTTCTATGAAACGCTTGTTCGGGCGCATAGGAGTAAGAGTAAGAAGCATGGTCTATTCTTCCCAGTTTTCATCTATAGGATTCTACGCTATGTAGGAGTAGAGAATTTTCCTTCCCTAGAGTTGATCCACATCACAGCCCCTATAGGAGCCACCTTTCTCAAACAGCGGACTGCACAAAAGAGGAGTGTTGGACCGAGTGTTGGGTCATCAAAAAGGCCACGAGTATAGTCCACCACTGGAGACGATCATGCTGAGCAGAGTCCTATTGATCCTACAGGTACCGTTGCTGACATTGGTGACGATGGGGTACATGCTCACAGCACAGCTGCAGACCCCACCGTTCCTCCTCCCCTATCTATTCGTGCTATGATGGAGACCATTATGACGACTCAAGCAGCTCATGGACAGCTTTTAGATGGCCTTATTGCTGAGGTTGCTGCGTTGAGAGCAGATTTTTCAGAGTCCAGCAGTGCTTTTCCACCTCCGCCACCGTCTGACTCTTGATGATTGCCTTTGGCAATACATAACAGACAGGGGAAGTAGGGATTGTAGTGTAAGAGCTTTAGGGCTAATTTGTAGCTTCCATAGATTGTATTCAAGTTTTTTTATGTGATTGTCAAGTATTTGTATATTATTATATGTACTCTTCAAGGTCCACAAACATGGTTTTAATTTTATGATAATATGACCATATTCACAATGTGTGATGACTTTTATATCGAATGATCATTTGCTTTCTTTCTTTTTTTCCTTCAACTGGAATGTTGATATGCATATTTGAAGAAAAACTACAATCATTGAAATGATAACAGAAAGGAACCTACCTCGTTATATGCATTATCGATTAGTTATGCAATGGCTACACCAAAAAAATAAAAAAGAGATCATAAAAGTAGATTAAACACATACTAGCCTCTGAGCACGCACGTGCACAGAGGTTGTTCTAATTTTATGGATAATGATTAATTTAAAGCATTGTTCATAATTTGGGATTACTACATTTTCCAAACAAAAAAAAAGTACGGCATTGTGATTCACCGCACATAATACTCATCACACCCATACGTTTTTTTTATTTGTTTCATTCTTTTTTCTTTTTTTTTATGATTGGAAAATATAATAATCCAAAATTACAATAAATGCTGTAAATTAACCCTTACCCAAAAAATTGAAGAGACTCTGAGCACGCGCGTGCTGAAAGTGTTAGGGTTTATAGTTGTATTTGATTAAATTTCCTATGCCGTACTCATACACGTTTATACTTTTTCGATGAACGTTATATAGATTTTTTTTCATAATTAATACCTACGTTTCCTGTTTCTGGTCACTGATTTGTTTTGTGTTTCCACTTCTCCATCCATATCCTTATATTTAGGGAAAATTTTAAGATTACAATGGGGAATTCGTGTGACCCTATCCTTATTTAAAAGCTTAAGAAAATAAGGAAAACTACATGTTTCACCCAAATCCCACTTACTACACATCCATAACAAAAGTGAAAAAGAGTTGAAATTCGAAATATACTTATTTCACCGGTGAAGGAATCAATAATGGTTAGCCACTTACTACACCCCCATAACAAAACTTAAAAAGAGATTAGATTTCAAAGATATCAATTAAATGAAATTAAAACTGAGAAAATGCACATAACATTGTTAATGGAGCAGTAAAGTAATAGTCTATAAAAGAGGAAATGTAAATTGAATTTCACATAGAATTATACAAATGATAAATATAATTTATGTTACAAAAGAAATATGTTTACAACAATTTCTTAGATAACAACCACTTTAGGTGAGGGTTAAATTGGGTAAAATAATATTGAATCTCAAATATATAATATAATAATACCCTCTAAAATAAAGTGGCATGAATTACATTTTAAGAAAAAATACCGTAAATTACATGGAAAACTTGTTTACATATTCCCCATGGAATAAGAGTAGTGTAAATTACTTTAGGGAAAAAGTAGCGTAAATTACCACTTCAAGCAGCCTAATTCCCTTAAAACCAAACACCAAATTGGCCAATGATGAACACAATGCCTCCATCAAATAGGTTGCCAAGGTCCACTTCACTTCTACAACACATCTCTACTTGAGTTCGAATACCTCTTTTTCTTTTTTTTCTTTTTTTAAATCAAACACCTTTTTGACCTTCTAGCTCGTGCTTCGTCCATAACTATCTCAAATAATATACTTGTTCCATAATTATCGAACCAGTAACACAACATTACCGCTAACCACTCGCCATATTTGTTAGTTACTTGAAAATTAAATAACTGGGAAAATACAAAGTTCTGTTAGTTTGTCAATACCATAAAAAACGAATATGTTAAAAGCTCTAACGAAAATCATATTAACAAGAAGTCATGTAATTTACCAATAATAATAACAATAGTATCAATAAAAAAGTAGCTAACCTTTTTCAAGAGAATAAGAAATTTGTTATACATTATTAGGGTTAAATACTAACCACACTGCAATCACAACATAAACAGGGGAAAAAATTGACCTTTGTTAACAAAATAAGCAGGTACTATGGAAAATCACAACTAACTACTTGTCACATAAGGCATAGGAATAATTGACCAATAACAAAGAGGTAGCCTTTGGTAAGGAAATAAGTAGTTAAAAAGCCTCAGTTAATTGGCAACAGAGTTTTCCATAAAGTGTAAAAACATTGATGATGACCTTTGTTGAGACAATAAGCTGTGTAAAGACCCTTTATCATATAAGTTACCGGGCATGTACACACATAAAACTGTAAATATACTATTACGCAATCAGGGGAAGAAGAAGATGTAGAACCAAATCTGTTTTGAAATTCCTTTTCTAAACAAGTTTTTTGAAATACATCATGGAAATATTAATGCATTATCAGAACTCTCAATTTCAATTCAAACACTACTACAGTTTCCTCGCAACTTGTTATGAAACAGAAAATATACATGCAATATAAATCATAGGAAAGAAAATAATTATATAATTACAGAATAAACATTCTTCACCAAGAGGAAGGAAAGCATAGGCAGATGAACGAAAAGAGTAATCAAACCTTAGAAATGGTTGGAATTCGTTCTGCATAGCATAAACCAGGAGCAGTTAAATTCTAAGTTTCCTTGCAACATCAATGCTAGGAAAACAAATAAATTATACAATTAAACAATGTAATTTTTTCACAACAGCGAACGAAAGCATAGGCAGATGAAAGGAAGAAGTAATCAAACCTTAGGAAGCATAAACCAGGACCATTAAAATTATCAGTTTCCTTACAACTTGTTATGAAACGGAAAATAAACATACAACATCAATCATAGAAAAACAATCAAATTATATAATTAGACAACAAAATTTTTTGACAAAAAGGAACAAAAGTTTAGGCATATTAAAGAAATGAGTAATCAAACCTTAGGAATGGTTGGAATTGGTTTTGCAGAGCATAAACCAAGACCATTAAAGTTGTAAAGAAAAGTAAAATCGGAATAGATGGAGAACCTCTTCCTATATAAGATACATAAATAGCATTCATTGAAAAATAGGGGAGCTGTATGTTAAGGTGGCTTAATCAGTGTGGTAACTGCGACCATGCACCGTTAGTTGAGTAGGAGAGGAACAATCTTGGGTTTTGATTATTGTAGAAGGAGAGGTGAACCTAAAAATACACGGGTGTGGGGGAAAAAAATTAATAAAAAAGGAGCACTGTGGAAATTCACCTAACTTCTATCAGCAATAGTAGCGTAATTACAATTGATCCCAGTTAAATTTAGATAGATGGAGGAAAATTAGACACCAATTTCATATTTAAATTGGTGGTCCCCACAAGAATCTAGACACATAACATTGGTAACAGTTATGACCCTCTTCATACAGTGTTTTTCTAGCCTGTATTGACATGACAAGCTCTACTAAATTTTGATTGTAATGCTTGAACCATGAAATAAGGTTATAAATGCACCACAATAATGACTTTCTTTCTACTCCCACTAAATTCCTAGATTGAGTAAACTATGAGTCGCAGCGTCTCAATGTCAAATCGTAAAATGCGAAACAAGTTTGGATCTACTTCAACATATGGATCATCAGAAGCTCCAGCAGATCAACAACTACAGACATACACAGACCACTATGGAGGGAAATGGGTCGGAAAGAAGAGGGATTTCATTAATATGCCAATATACACGTATGAGAGTCTTGGAAGCGTCGGACACATCATGGTCGGCAAACCCACAAAACTAAGTACAGATACAACCGCAATAGAGTTCACCGTAGCAGAACCACCATGGTCAACCCTATACGAGAAGAGGTGTGAGTTGGAGGTGTATTGTCGATGGCACGGGTTACGAGTTCCTAAGGCACGCTCAGCCGAGTTACCTAGAGATGAACCTGCCAACATACTTGCGCATCTTGAACAAGAGAACAATCAAATGCAAAGGCAACTAGACCGTTTTCACGCAATCCAAAAAGCTAGGAAGCATTTAAAGGGGAAGGCGCAAGAGCGAGCCATGAAGTCTATTAATGAAATTACTGCGTTAGATGATGAAAGAGATATTTCAGACTTCTCAGATTCAAGCAATGATGACTTCCAGAAATTTCTACCAACGAACATTAGACGTTGTTGTTAATGTCTACACATTTTGTGCAATACAAAATGTTGTTCTTAACGTCTGACAAATGATGATTATGTACGTTCAACTTTTGCATTACTAAAGAGAAACTGTTCATTAGTTTTCGCTAAGTTTAAATGAAATCAGTTTTTCATTTTTTACCTGCTGTTCTTTGTTGCTACATATGAAAATTTAAACTGAAAATTTCATACATTCTACAATACAGACTCTTCCAAACCACACACACCAACCACTCTTTCACAGAAAAACCATAAGGTTCCTAAAGCAAGGACTCGCCGAAGTAGAGTGGGGCCCAACTGAGACCATCACCGGCGAGGTGTAAAAACACACATTTGTTCAAGATAATACTCCCTTCCAACGTGCATTCTGTGAAACTGGTACTGTATTACATTGTTCTGTTTGTATGTTGCAATGTTTTCAATGGATTAGCTAAGTGTATATGAAATCGTAACTCATTCTTTCCCTGTTGTTCTTTGTTGCTACATATGATTCTTGTGCTTTGGTTGGAAAATGTCCTCTGCTTAGATATGTTGATGTTTCCAATATTCTCTCTGTGTAAATTGGAATGTTACCCACATAACACTCATCACCCAACTTAGATTTATTGCACATTACTTGTAGGAAAATTTAATAGATCCAATACATACAGACTCATCCAAACCACACATACTAACCACACATATGATTCAATAATACAAATAATTCATATATATGACACCATCAATTGCTGTATCATATACCCGAATCCGTGTATCTTAGTTCTGCTACTGTCCTACTTTATATAAATACATTACATACAGACTCATCCAAACCAGGCCAACCACTCATTCTGTCTTCCTCTTTATGTAGAAGAAAGTTTTTTGTTACTTTCGTAACAAACTTTTGTCTGGTTTCATGTTTTATGGGCAAATCAGCTAAGGGATATGTTTCTATCATCTTTATATAAGTCTATTATTTCTAGCTGATGATCTTCCAATTTACAATTGTTATTGAGTGGATATTGAATCTCAGTGGTAGTCTTATCAAATATAAGAACATGGAAGCTTGATTTTCCTTCACATCTAAAAACTAGAAAATAAACATAACAGATAGAATGGTACTCAACGAAATCCTGCCAACCATTACAAAACCAAATGTTGTTATCAACTTTCTTCAATCCCACTTGCCAAATACCACCATAGGGAACAGTGAGTGTAGCTATCATGGATAGCTCAGCACTGTTGAACCCTGACCACAAGTACCCATCCATACTCACGTGAAAATACAGAGCATCCCTTCAAAGTTTATGCATTAATTTTGGGGGTGAGCTGTCCACCATTTCTACTTATACACTTTGCAGTGCTGCATGTGCTGCTCAACAGTGCGTCACACTGTTGAACCCTGTCCAGTCATATCACTTACACGCACATGCGCACACAGATATGCATCCTTTCGCAATGCACCGTTTTCAAGGATGCAGAGCATTCTTGAAAAGTTTATGATACATTTAACATAGCTCGGCACTGTCTCGTCAAATCATGTCAGACAAGGCACAGGAATGCTGAATAGTCTTCACGTGAACCCTATCCAGTCATATCACCTACACGCTTGTCAATACACAAATATGCAGATTTTTGCAATGCACTGTTTTCAATGATGCAGAGCATCCTTGAAAAGTTTATGAAACATTTAATGCAACTCGGCACTGTCTCGTCAAGTCATGTCAGATGAAGCATAGGAATGCTGAATAGTCTTCACGTGAATAAACACACAACCTCCTTTGCAGTACACATCACCTGCCTTCTACTGTAGCATAAGCTATAGCCATATCAAACAGTTGCCTCAGCGAACCACGTGCACCAACAGGTGCCACTGTATAGCCAAGTCATGTTCGCAGTTAGTATGTGCTCCTCAACACCTCACTAAACAATACAAATGTCCAGACATATCATCTTTATTCACGTGAATACTTACCCCTTACATATAATCACATCCACGTGGATATTTACCCTTGCAAAACTTCTATATAAAGTCCTAGTCCCATTTACATCTACCCTTGCAAAACTCCTATATAAAGTCCCACTCCCATTTACATCTACCCTTGCAAAACATCTACAGATACCGATCATAAGTCACATTTTCCAATGTCAATGCGCAATTGGATGCTACCTCGTTTTCCAGATAGCTATAGGAGGGAGAGAGATTCCGACGAGAGGGAATACTATGCCGGACTGCGGCGGGAGTGGGACTTTCGTGTGAACGAGTCCAACGCTCTGCACGATGATCTCGTGCGAATCGGAGCGCCTCTTGTTGATCGTGTCTCACTCACACTATCACGACAAAATATGCATCAATATGAGCGTGCAGTGACAAAAATAAAAAAAGAGAATAATCTCATGATACTCCGTAGGTCCAGGTATCACATGCTACAGCTAGCGGAAGAGCTGGCCGCCGCCACGAACCGGCAACTCACTCCGACGGAATGTAACAATGTCCTTAACTACGAGGACTACCTGTCAGAGTGAATGCCTATGTGGTATGTGTGTTATGTCTAGGTTAAGTCAATAATGTTAGTAGCATTAGTGTTCAATATGCAATGCATGCATATTGGTGATATCGTGTAAGTTACTTTAAGTTTTCTGTATTATGTTGTAGGTGCTTATTGTTATGTTCTAGGTGCTTATTGAAAAACATCATGTGTGGGAATATTTGACTTTTATGCGTTCTGTGGGAATAAACTAGATTACGAATAATGTGCATGGTCCTCACAATCAATAATAAGGTTTACATAGTACAAATGCAACTACAGTGACCCACATACATTTAAAACATAGTTAACAAAAATAGTTAAATAACAAAGTCTAATTACACCACGACACGATTAGTCTTCATCTGACATCTCCACATCTGACTGATAAATGGGATCAGCAAGAAGTGATTGCATGAATTGTGCGTGCTCGTACCACCCTCCCTCCACTGACTCTCGGATCTCGACTTGGGTCCGATATCGATTAAGACGTATCTTCATTCGATTATTTTCTTCTCTTATGCGGTTCAATGCTTTACGAAGTTCGTCAATCGTGTCTCTAGGCATCTGCGATGCGAGTCGCCGAGGCACTGGCAACTTAAAACCAGTCAACTCATCATAAAACATTTGTTGTTCACGAAATAACCAATCCCACTCCTGTCTCATGGTATTGTGAACATAAGCACTATTTCGCAGATTTGGATTGATTGGATAGCTAAACTCATCTTCCAATACCCAGCAACGACCCATAGCAGTGAACACATCGTGAGGCCTATAGAGTTGTGGGTTGCCAGAACCAGACATTGACACTGAATACAATAACATCAACTGATCAAGTTAACACTGTGCATCAATTGTTGGTAAATAATGTAATGCTGCATAAGATGCTACATGACAGTGGCGGAGGTAGGATTTCAATTCAGGGGGGGCAAGCTTAGAAGTCAATATTAACAAAAAAAAATATATATATATATATATTAAAAAACATTATAAAAACAACTATAAGTGTCATACAAAAACTATGTAAACTATATTTAGACATTTAAGTTAATACTATAAAATAAATTGTGGAAATAAATAAATTTTAAAATTATTTAAAATATAGCAATTTACTTGCAAAGTTGTATACACATCTCACTATCTTTTCTTGATTGTTTTTGAAACTATAGGAAAAGTTCGACTTTCTTTTTATTTTACAAACTAATTAAAATTCTAGTTCATAGCATAAACCCACAATTTAAAACTGAAATGTCAACAAATTGAGGACCAAAAAACAAAAAAAAATTGTGTACAATATAGGACTATCGATTGACATAAGAAAGACACTACAATGCATTATTATTATGCTAGGTGTGTGTTATTGTGCCTAACGGAAATTCTTCTAATTAAAAGCTAACAGCTAACAAGTTAAAAGCTCTTGGTGTGTGTTATTGTGCCTAACGGAAATTCTTCTAATTATTTTTGCTTCTGTCACGAAACTTTTGGGTTGTTTCCTATTTTTTTTCCTTACACGGTGTCATTGACTTAGGTAAGCTTGTCATTTTCCCTCTATTTCAGCAGGGCCAGGAAGCTTTTTTCCTGATTTCTGTTTATTTTCTGCATCAAGCAGGGTAAAGCATTCTAAATATTCCCTAATAGTAGTACATATGGAATATTTTTGGACAACTCAAGGGGGGCACTTGCCCCCTCTCCTCCCCCTCCCCCCTGGCTCCGCCTCCGGTACATGACAAAGACATTCATCAATTTGTGTACTATTACATGCTAAAAATTAAATACTAACACTCAAATTTTACCATAAGCATTACACACATAACACGCAATATAACTCAATGTACACACATAACATTTATCACCATTTCTATAGCTTATTGTACGTTTCTTGTAACATCAAACAACTAATATACCTCTAAAATACCATTCAAGAAAATACACATAACACTCATTCAAGAAAATACCAAAGCATAAGTAATACAAATTATTAAATGAAAATTATACTCTAACAAAAAACATACATTATGATTGATAAATTTTTATAATATCTACAACTATACCAAGACAATAATAAAATCCTCAATGTATTTCAAAGAAGAGAATGAGTTAGGTAAACCTGAGATGATGGAGAGATAACACCAACTTCTGACCGAAAATTCTTAGAATGAGGAGAATATCTGAAAATGATGAGGAGAATTGCTTGAGAAGTAGATATAGCAGAATAACTCGATTATAAGAAAACCGAGTAATATTAATAACTCGATTTCCTATTAATCGGGTTCAGCTTCACGTGTGAAAAACTGATGTGAAATGGCGTCAGAATAACATAAAACTCGGTTATATGAGAACCGAGTAATACCAATAACTCGATTATCTGTTATTCGGGTTTTATGTACTCATTTTCCCCATTGACGAGTTATAAACAGTTACGCTGGAATATTTTATTGCCCAAAAGCCAAGCTGGCACACCAGCGTGGCAAGAACCTGGCTACAACTCGGTTTCTTCATAATCGAGTTACTTAAGTAACTCGGCTTTACGGAGATCGAGTTTTAAAACAGGGGCACGCCCCTATATAGTTTTGAAACAGGGGCATTATGCCAAAAATGTTTCGCAGAAAGGGCATAAGGCCAGAATCCTCTAATAATCCTTACATGAGTATTTTTTGAGCCATTAATTTTTATGAATGGACTACCTATTAGCCATTTGGGTCTTCTTTTACGCATCCCACGGATATATCATCCGTGTACTTAAAATTTAGAAATATAAATTTAAGACGTTTTAGGAATATGTTATCACCAACATAGATGCATTAGAACATTTTTTTTTTCCCCAAACGTGTCCCCAAAAAAAACAAAACAACAACGACGACGACGACGACGACAACAGAACAACACCAAACAAACAAAATCAGAGGCAGGGTTCACCCTTAAACCACGAGATACAACAAAAGTCATAGACTCAACCAGCGACGCACTCAGAGAGCACCTAGCCCTCTGAAATCAAATACATTCTGGGTTACAACCAGCAGCTGCTGACACTACTTGAAGTGGCCAATGATGGCAAATGGAGAGAGTGTGGTATTGCCTGTAACAAGCTCCCTCCTTGGTTTCTGCTTTTGGTTGGTACATTACTCTGCTTCTTGTGTTTCTAATTCTTGGGTATTTGGTGTGCTCTGGCTCTCTGTTAGCCAGATGTCAGACTGTTCAGAACTTGCCTTACTGGTTGGTGATTGGTGAGTGATGGTGATTGCCTCAAACAACTGGCCTGTGAGTTAATTTTATTCAGGAATTGAAATTTGTGCATACCCACTTGTGGATTCGATTGTTTTTTTTGCATTATTGTTTGGTGGGTTCAGTTAATTCAGTTGTCTTTTTATGCATGCCCGCTTTTGCCTTGTTTCTTTTGGATTTCTATGCATACCATCTGAAATGATTGTTTGAAAGAACTGTCTGGTGAATTATTTTAATCCAAAATTGAGTTTTTGCACACCCATTTGTGCATTTGATTGTTTTGAAATTTTTGCTGATTGGTTTCAATTTTAATTCTGCATATTTTCTTTAGGATTTGGTTTCTCTGTAACATTTATCTTTCAGGGTTTATTTCTTTTCTTTTTTTGGTTGTAAAAGTGTAAATCTTTACATAACCTCTTGTGAACTTTGTTTTAGAATAGATTATAACCTAGAAACTTGACAGGCTTCGTAGCTGGTTCTCTAGAACTCTAGAAGATCTTCAGTAACATATTTCATTGAAGTTTCTATGTTTATATAGGCACGTGTGCTAGGTGGTTGAAGAAATGACTGAACAGATTGCAGCTATATCAAATGATTTTTTTTTATTGGCAATGGCATCATCACCAATGACAATGTAAAACATATTGCAACAAAAGCTAAACACTGAACACATGAAGAATTTCGTCTTTGTTAAAAAATTAGTATAATACACTGTTCCATGCCAACTGGCTGTAGGAAGGTTTCAAAACTATAATGCACTATTTTATAAGATCAAATTTTGGGGTCTCACCAAAGCTGACCACCTCAGAAAAAACTCAGCCTATTGACATCATAACTGATCATTCTGGCCATGACATGGAATGGAAAATGAAAATTGACGTTTAACATTTCTGAATAAAGTTAGAGCTTTCAATTAAGACTGGCGAACTTGATCACCTACTTTGCAATAGCCTCAGATAACATCCGAGTACCGGCACCACCGAATGCAATCTTAAAATTTAGACTAGTATGAGGTTTGTAAGCACAACCAACTTACAACATAAAAAAAAAAAAAATGAATAGCACTCAAAATCCCAGTTTCATGTTTGCCGAATTACCCCTTGGCGTTGGAACCCCTTTTCCCAGCAAATCCACTTACAGAAAGAAGCCTTGACAGAAAGCCCTGGTTGCTGTCGCAATTGTCCTTGTCACTGAAATTGCTTATAAGGGACCAGTGTGTCTCAAGGTCTGACTCATAACCCCTTTGTTGCATCACTTGAATGAACTCTGATGCCTTATTGAGATTGTCTTCTAAGCGATACCTATTAATTACAGAGGAGTACATCTCCCTCGTTGGACTTTCACCAACCTGAAGGATAGAAATTAGAAAATCTTCAGCTTCTGAAGTTCGACCATTTTGGCTGAAGCATGGATGAGCATGCCTGAAGTGTTAATGCTCTACTTAAGATTCTTACACAACATTTCAGTCTAAAAATCCATAGCTTCATTCAATCTATTCTGGGTACAAAAACCTTGAATTACTGAATAATAACTAGTAGAATTCGGAACATTTCATTTCTTCAGCATTGTGTTCATAAGATCAACAGCCTTGTTCAGTCTCCCATACCAACAAAAGCAGTTAATTAGATTATCATAATTGATATTGTCAGGAATTAGGCATTTCTCTACCATCCTGTCCAACAGATCTTCTGCTTCTTGAAGCTTACCATGGGAAAGAAGGCCCCCAACAATTGCGTTTTGGATGCTTGAACCATGAACCCAACCTCTTGATTCCATTTCTTGACTCAACTGCAAGGCTTTTCCAAGATCACCAACATTACACAAGCTGCTAATTACTGCTCTCAAGCTCCGATTACTAGGTCTAATTTCATTAGAAATCATCATAGACAGCCAGTGCACAGTACTCGATACATCTTTACACTCAGAAAATCCATACACAAGAAAATTATAAGTGACTTCATTGGCTTGCAGTTCCTTCTCTTGCAATTCATCTAATATTTTATTTACAAGTGAACTGTTCCCTGTTGCAGAAAGAGAGCATATCAAAATGTTGTAGATGATGAGGTCATTTGAATATCTTTGTCCAAGCATAAGCTCCTTCAGACTCAACGCAGGAAGGACCCTACCCTCCAAAAACATCAAGCGCACCAAATTCTAGTAACTTGAGATTGAGAGGCCTAAATTTTTTCTTATAATAATACCAAGTAGCTTCTCAACTTTCCTCATGTTTTTCACTTGATAATGCCCTTGTATCAGCATGTTATAAATTTCTGCATCTGGAAGTAGCCCCTTCAAAAACATATCCTGGAATAGAGTGGATACTTATTGAATGTTGCCTGTCATACAAAACCCTTTCATTAGCGCACAATGTAAAGGAAATGTACATTTACCAGTTCCAATGCAGCTCTAAAATTTCCATGACCGTATTTCTGCTTCTGCATTACTAGTGAGTTAATCAGGTATCATGGAATCTTCAAGAACCCTGGCGACTGTTTTATCATACTCATCCAGGTCTGTATCTAAGTAGGGACCATTCCCAAGATTATAGAGAAACTCTGTTTTAGAAAATCCTGCATCATTGTCCCTTTTCAACCTCACAGCTGATGGATTTAACCCCAAGACCATAAATGCTTTGGAATGTGGATCCTCCAATGAAGAGCGCTGAAGAAAACCATGGCTAGCTATCTTGCAAACCATCATTTTCACTTCATCAAATTGTCTACCTTCACAAAATCCTGCTAATAGTATTCTGAAAGTTGATGCATTAGGTGGTGTCCCCTGATAAACCATTTCGTCAAGGATGTCTTGGGCATGCTTCCACATGCCTTCCTTAAGAACCCCACTGAGAAGAGCATTATAGGAACATATATTAGGTTTCAGGGATTTAGTCAACATTTCTGACATATAGACGAAGGCATTTTTCAGTTTCCCTTCATGACAATTCCAACCAATCAAAATCCCAAAGGTTATTTCATCAGGATTGAAACCCAAATCTTCCAATTCTCGCAAAAACAAGTCTGACCTTTCTGTGCCTGAATTGCTACATACACAATGTATAACCTTATTACCAGCAATAACAGTTGGGGCACGCTTCATCTCAGCAAAGAAACTCAGCAGATCCTCAAAGTCCTTCTTCTCACGGTACCCATGAGCAATTTCATTAATAACTAGGCTCCAAACTAGAAACCACAGCCCTCTTGACAAGATTTCTTCCTTCTTGAATCTTTCCATCCCTACAAAGTAGTCTAATGACATTCTCCAAACTAGCTTTCTCTGCACCACTCAAATTAACATTCATCTCCAACATGTCCCAACAAACTTGATATGCCAATTGAATTTTCTTCTTTCGAACCAAAATATCAAGAACACAACAACGCATCATAGATGGCACTAAACCCTGCCCCCTCATTTGATCATACACAATAATAGCTCTTTCTAATTCATCCTCACCAACATAAGCTTCAATCACTAACTGAAAATTTCGTGACTATCCAATGAAATTCCTTGACTTTCAATTTTACAAAGCAAGAATTCAGCTTCCCTAAGCATCCCCACATGGACAAGCAACAAGGCCATGGCTTCACACGACCGAGGGAGATGCTTAAAAACCCTTATACTGTTCATTGGCCCACTTAAAAACTTCCCACAATTCGCGATGCTGGTGCAAGCTGTGATTGCTGATATTGTATACTGGGTTTTTCTGGTGCAAAAATGTGAACTCTAATTAAAATTTTAATAGGCTCTTTGCTGTTTGTGGAGGATCCCTGTATCAGTTTTTGATCCTTGTTATTTGTTGCTAGGTTGTAGCTCTTGCTTTGTTGTTTTTGGATGTTTGCAGCTAGTTGCTGCGCTGCTTCTTGCTATGTTGGTCTTTTAAATAAAAGTTTTCTTATTCATAAATATATATATATATATATATGGAAAAAAACCAATTCCTCTTGGGGTGTGAGATTTGATGAATTTCTACCGTGCCCAATTTGTAGTGTACCCTAGGAGTTTTGGATATATGATGGAGAAGGCCAAGGGGCCCTTTGTTATAATAACTTGGAGATAAAACTCAGAAGAAACTTTCAGTCCCTTACTCATATCTGTTCGCATTCATTGAGTTTATATATTGTTGGTGGACAATTTCACCATTTTTCTATTCCTGTTTTAGATGGATTTCCTATGCACAATAGTATTTTTGTGAGAGAGAGAGAGAGAGTCATGACCTCAAAAGTCCCTAACATGTTACTAGTAAAAAAAAATTCCATAGTCATATTAATTACTTAATAGTGAAATATTTTTATTGAATAAATTTAAAAATTCTGCTTTGGAAGATGTAGTTTAGTAGAGGCTATGTCAAATAATAGGAGAATGATTCATACAATGTTTCCAAAATCATTGTGGTAAATCTTTGACTTGTTGCTTGAATCTTGATTCTGACTTAATATTTTTGGCAGGTTTGTGTACTTTTAGAGGAAAGAGCAATACTGTAGTGCATACTCCGTCTCACCATTACTTTTTCATCATAACAGAAATCAAACGTTGAAGTTTTGGTTATCTGTCAGTTTTTGCCGGATGCTGTGCATCTAAGTGGTGTTTGCCCAGGGTAAGATGACTATCCTGAGATTGACAATGTTAGAATGTACTACCTCTATGCTTTATCGATTTCATTGGTAATGTGCAGAGACATAAAAAAATTGCCTCTTAATTGAATCCATGATAGCAAAATCATGCTTTCAGTGCGTCGAATTATACCATCCTTGGTTTCCATATCAGTCAAGAATTCCAGTAGCCTATGTGTTCATAGTCCTCAATCAGTGGTAGCTAAATTCATTCATGGTTGTACAGAAGCAAACATTGATACCGTAGTCAATTCCATATGTGGTTCATTCAGGAAGGGCTGTAATTGGGAGATTCTGACTCAAAATTTTGATTCTGTTCACTTAAATGATTTGATTGTTGAGAAGGTACTGCTGGAATTAAAGGAACCAACTGATGCAAAACGGGCTCTAGCTTTCTTCCATTGGTCAGCACAAAGGAAAAATTTTGAACATGGGAATTGGTCTTACTGTATCACAATTCATATTTTGGTTGAAGCACGACTGCTTACGGATGCTCGAGCATTGCTTGAATCAGTTTTGAAAAAAAATGCAGGGAGCCATTTGAGATTTTCAGTTGTGGATTCTCTACTTAGCAGTTACAAGATTACAGTTTCAACTCCATTTGTGTTTGATTTGTTAGTACAGGCTTATGCTAAACTCTGAATGTTTAAGATTGCTTTTGATGTCTGCCGCTATTTGGAAGAACATGGCTTCTCTTCAAGTCTTATAAGTTTCAATACTTTAATTCACGTTGTTCAAAAATCTGATCAAGTCCCTCTAGTTTGGAAGATTTATGAGCATATGATTCAAAATAGAACGTATCCAAATGAAGTAACAATCCAAACAATGATAAGTGCATTGTGCAAGGAAGGGCATTTGCAGAAATATGTCGACATATTGGACCAGATTCATGGTAAGAGATGCTCTCCTTCAGTAATTGTTAATACCAGTTTGATCTTAAAGATTTTAGAGGAGGGAAGAATTGAAGATGGTATGGTATTATTGAAGAGAGTGTTGCAAAAGAGTATGATTCTTGATACAATTGCTTATTCACTAATTATTCATGCTAAAGTAAAACTTGGGAATTTGGAGTCAGCGTGGAAAGTGTATGAAGAAATGCTAAATAGAGGTTTCCAAGCAAATCCTTACATCTATACTTTGTTTATAGGAGTCCATTGTAAAGAGGGAAGAATAGCAGAAGCACATTGCCTAATGAAGGAGATGGAAGATCTGGGTTTGAAGTCGTATAGTGAATGTTTTGATCTTCTCATTGAGGGGTGTGCTAAAGCAGGAAAATTGGAAGAGAGTTTAATGAATTGTGAGAAAATGTTGGAGAGGAGACTTGTTCCTGGTTGTTGGGCTTTCAATGAGATGGTAGGAAAGCTCAGTGAAAATGGGAATGTGGAGCAAGCCAATGCAATGTTAACTATTTTGTTAGATAAAGGATTCCTGCCTGACGAGATTACATATTCTCATCTGATTGAGCGTTATAGCAAAAAAGGTGAGTTTCATGAAGTTGTCAAACTCTACTATGAAATTGAAAACAGATCACTGTCTCCTGGATTATTGGTCTATATGTCAATGATTAGGAGCCTTTGCCTGTCTGGGAAAGTGGAGGAAGCAGAAAAATATTTGAGGATTATGAAAGAACGTTCACTGGCCCCAACTACGTGCATTTACGAGACATTGATTGCAAGCCACTCTAAAAAAGGTGATAGAACAAGGGCTCTTCACCTTCAGGATGAAATGTTTTCACAAGGACTGAAGCCTAGTTGTTCGTAGCTTTCTGGTTAAAGTGCAGAGAACATTGAAGACTAGTGTCCACTCAGGATAAAGAGTAACTCCTATTAACTTTAAAAAGCTTGCTCTAGCTATTCTTAAACTATACTGCTGACCTGGATCCGAATTGCACAAGCTCAAGTTGTTCATGTAAGTACTACAGGTGGAAAGGATCCCATTAACAAAGAGAACGCTAATAAACACAGGAAGGATGGTTTTGGCAGTACCTGATTGGACTTGTGCTGGCCACACACAAATAGATGATTCTTGAGTCCAGATAGGTGCTGATCATCTTATAACTTTTTTCTCTTTTCTAGGATCTCTATGTCCATGTAATTCCTTGATCATAATTTAGTGAATTCAGTTTTGCAAGGCAATGGATCTTATAATCTATTGGTGCTAATCATGCAATTTGATACTAAGAAATGGTGATCCTATACTAATTGATTCAGTGGCCTGAAAAAGAAGAAGAAATAAAACACGCTTTGGTTATATGTTTTTGTTAATGCAGAAGTTTTAATGTTGTTGTTGGGGACAAGCGTTTACTCTTTCCCTAAGTATAAACGGATTACACTTTTGGTACATAGAAAATAATTATGGCTGCAATTTTCTTTTTGGTATGTAGTTCAATTACAATTTACTTATTTTCTATTCAAGTCAAAGCTCAGCTTACAATTTTGTGTGGGATTTCCAAAATGCATATGGTCAGTTGCAACTTGCAAATGAGTCCTAATTCACAATTTTACTTAAGTAAATTACAGTTTCTTTTTCTTATAAGAGTAGGTGGAGGCTGAAGTCATGAACTCAGTAATTATAATGGATGAGTGTATAATTTCCCAATAATTAGAATAAGCAAAATGGAGGGACTTTTTATGATTCGCATCAAAGCCAAACACTAAAGGTTAGTGCAATTTTTTGTCCTTGCTTGGGAGTGTGGAGACAAATTTTTATAATACATTAACAATTGAAATCGTTTTCGATTTTGTTTTTGTTTTTGAGAATGATTAACAATTGAAATCATGTAATTCATGTATTCCAAATTATTCATGTATTCCAAATTACGAAAGAAAATGCTATATCAAACAAAGAAGTTCAGAAATACAATATTTTCGGTGATTTATTTGTACTTTTTTTTCTTCATATCTTTAATTTTTTATTTATATAAATAAAATTCTATGGATAAAAATTCATGCATTTCCCTAATCCCAATTATCCACCACCATATAAAAAGAGAAAATATTATTTCACACTTATTTACCTTCATTATTTCAGACATATATATATAATTGACATGCGAATGTCCACTTTTTGACACATTAAAGTAGATGTGAAATAGTAGATGTAAAAGAATCAAAACCAAAAGAGAAGATATTACTATGAAATATCTTAATAGGGTGCTACTATGTTTACATCCAGGTAAGGAAGACATACTAGTCGCCCCCTAACCATTTTTCAATTACCCAAAAAAAAAAAAAAAAAAAAATTCCTAACAAACTCATTGTATATTCTCTTATAGGATGCAGGACCCTGCCAGGTTTCTTGCTTTTGTTTATAAAAAAAGGAACTTTTCCTGAGGGTAGGACCTTTGAGTTTAAACACTTTGATATATGCACACATTCCATCCATCTGGCACCAAAAAAAAAAAAAAAATCAAAACTTATGTGGTCGGCTGATGCTAACTTTTTTTTTGGTACTCTAGAGAAAAATTTAGACACTAATCTGACAGCAGTGGCGTAATTCTCAATGAAGAAATGGTGAGTACCAATTGCGGCCTACAACAATGCTCCTAAATAAAAAAACAAGCTGATAAGTTAAACACAATATAAGAACAAAAATTAACATCTGTAATAGTCTGTATTGACCATCAAATCAATTGCCAAACCACCAATGTGAATGTCATAAAATATTTCCATCTTTTCAATTCCATCGTTGATGACCATATTAAAAGACCTAACCTACCAAGGTGGCCATAGGCCCCTCTTAACAGTTCTATATAATCTGTCATATTCTTACATATTTATTAATATACACTCCAGACACACAATATTCATAATACTCCAGACACACAATATTCATAATTCTATGCGCGTCCACATTTTTTAAGTATGTCCACACTCGACACATAAAATGCATAGTGTATAGATGATGCACACTAACAAGTGTGTAGCAATCAATGCCCAGTTTTAAAGGCCTTGCATTGACAAGGAGATTTTATTTTCACCAAATGACACAAAATCTCCCTCCCATTATAGGATATCATAACAAAGATAGACTCACAGCACCTGCAAAGAATATAACAGCTAGACTACAGCATTTTTTTAATAAAAAAGTTACTATCACAACACAGTTTCCATTGTATTAATACATCAAATCATATCTATACGGCAACTCACCTGTATTGGCTATCCTAATGATCATACATATAAACTAAGCATGCATTCATATAATGTGTTAAACTTGTTATTGCTACATCTTTAGATTACTCTTCGGTGAAAAAACTATCATACCAAGCTCATAATTAGTTAAGCCTAGCTTACCTGGTAATGTAATTGATATTTAGAAATGTGCCATTGAAATATTGAAATGTGAAAGTAAAATACCAAAACTATTGAGTTCAATGCAAAATCTTATTCAAGACAGACAACCTAATGGTGGCATTAGCCTAAACATTTGAAATAACTGGGTGGCCAAATATGAGCCCCCTCAACGCAACCTTCTTGCTTCCCTCTCAGACTCTAGTAGGGCGAGGATGTCCCCTTCCCTGACTGGTCCCTTGACGTTCCTTGTAATTTGCCGCTTGCTTTCATCCATAAACTGCACTCTCACCTGAGTCACCTGCCCTCTTGATCCTGTCCTCCCTATAATCTTTATCACAGTTGCATACTTCACGTCAGAATTCATTTTGCCGCTAACTGCCAAAAATGAGAACATGTAACTATCAATATCTAATGCATTAGAAAGACATGCATTTTTTAAGAAAAAGGTAGATAAGACACAGAGAAAATTGCCAATGAGCTATGGTTCAATTGACACTTCCTTCTCCCTTAATAATGGTAAGGGGAGTGAGGCCGTAGGTTAAAAATCCACTAGTGTGTGTGACTTACTAAACAAAGACAGAAAACTAGATCAACTTATTTTACATACACATTATTCTGGTAGGCTAATATCTTTGGAGGAAACACAAAAAAAGGGAAAAAAAATATTTTTACTGTTGCATTCCTACATGCCTCAAACGTTTATCCTTTGGCTATTAATCAGTCTATATTGCCAATTTTTTTTCATGTAATTCGCAGTGCTAGGTTGTTCTACCTATTTTTTGTATATAGGTATTATGGTTTTCAAAATAACTTCAATCATGGCTTTTGGATTGCCCTACAAAGCAACTATATTCATAAAATCAAACACAGCATAAAACAAACACATATAGCTAGATAAAAACATGTCTACTTTTACAGCAGAAAAAAATAGAAGAGGAAAATGTTATCTTGATCCGACAGGTAATTTCTCTAAAAAGAAAGAAGAAAATATATATACAGTTTTGGTATTAAGGGATGAAACAAAATGCAGTGGAAACAAAACAAAAAAACAAAAGACCCAATAACAATGTCACACGTGACCTTTCGGTAATGATATATCAGGGAAAAAAAAAAAGACTGGTATAGAATTAAAAGGAGAATAATAACATGGTGATGATGGATAAACTAGAATGAAAAAGAAACAATGTCGTACCTTGTTAACACACACAAACGACAGAGCTTCTGTTCCTTAGGAGAGAGGAGAGGAGACGAGAGACTAAAACCCTAAAATGTTTGTACGTTTGGTTTTATAGGTGCAACTCTGCTAGGGTTGGATTTTTTTTTTTTTTTTTGGCTAAAATGCAAAAAACACTACTGGGCTTGGATCAATTGCAAAATTACCTTAATAGGGGTTTTTCAATTCTTAAAACTTTAATTATTTATGGGCTTGGATCCATAAGAGCTAATCTAATGAAAGTAAATCCATTAAAAAGAAGTAAAATAAGCACATTGACAAAATCAATCAAATAAAGAGCAATATTCATTGACAAGATAGATATCAACGGAAAAAGTTAAGACAACCTATCTGTACAAATCACCAAAACCCCCCACAAAAACAGAGAAATGAAAGAACACAAAACCGATACTCATTGCCTACGAAGAGAGTTGTCGAGAACCAACCTCAATCGGCTGCCACCGCCTTTCGAAATCCATAGCCACCAGATCCCTCTTCCTTTCCTTTAGCAACATTTTCAACTTGGTTGTTTTGTACTCTCTTTTTTTCCCAGATCTAGAAACACATCCACTCAAATGCCCCAAATTTCAAACCCAAGCCAAATTGTCAAAGCTTTTTCACATCCCAAATTGAGCCCAGTCACCAAGACAACCTAGATACAACCAAAAACAGAGGAAGGAAAAGTAGAAATAAAGGCATAGAGAGAGAAAGGGGAGGCCAACGGTTACTAGTGGTGGTGGTGGCGCTCAAGGGTTCGGCCATGGCTGAGACGAGAGAGAGAATCCGAGATAGCAGAGAGAGAGAGAGTGAGACGGAACTGGTTGTGGAGGGTTACAAATCTGGTGGCTGCGGTGGTGTTTGTGGTGGTGTTTTTGTTTCTTGGATCGAAGCATGAGAAAGACTCAGAGAGAGAAGGAGTGAGACAAGAAGAAGAAGAAGAAGAAGAAAGAGAAGAGAGCAGCTTCAGACGGAGTAGAGACTAGAGAGAGAAAATGGAGAAGTTAAAAAACCGAAGAAGGGTATTTTTGTCTAATAAGTATCAAATTTAACTTTTCAAAAACGTTTTAGCTATTACTATTTATTACTATCGGGCACTGCAAAAAGTTAAGGTATCTACTTTACCTATTTATACTGATCTATTTTAACTTTTAATATAATAAAATAAATAATTATTACAATAAAATAATACATCACATTATAAAAAAAATCATAAATATTCTAAGTAATATGAATACAAAATAAAATAATTTATTTATTTATCTTTGAACTACAGTACACAATTATCTTTAGCTATGCATTGTAATTGAAAAGTCAAATTTTTTGGTTATAACTTCATTGCTACAATTTCAAATAGCTTTTTAGTGGTACTAAAAATAATTTTTTAGTTTTTTAACACCACTATTACAGGTGCTCTTAGTAAAAATAACTCCACAGTGTAGTTTATTTATTTTTAATTTCCTTCTTTAAAAGGTGCTTTGCAGCACCTGTTAACAGGACGCATAAAATATATGCAAGATTTATACATTTTAATACATAAGTGATTACTTTTTTTTTTTTTTTTGAAGTGAATACATAAGTGATTTTTAGCTAACTTTTAATTTTTATTAACAATAAAAAACATTTAAATATTATTGTCTTTTATTTTGGTATGTAAAGATGCTGTCCCGTTGTGATAATTGTCGTGCACTCAAATTCTCTAATCACGAAGATATCAAAAAATTTTACGAAAACTTCAAATACAAAATCGCTTTTACTTGAGCAAAATTAATTGGCCAAAGACATCTTCACCCACTCTCATATTCAAATTTCCTAGGTTTTGTAGTTGTAAACTTGTAGTTTGCAAAGGCTATGGTGATAGAGACCAGACTTGCGCTGCGATTGGGCACCTCAAAACACATGTTCCATTGCTTCTTTCTTCAAATTACTTAGGAATCTCTGTGGACGATAGTGGAAATCTTTTGATTTAGACTTCACAGGTCTTTAGTATATTTTCCATGCTAATTCCTATATCAATATCTCTAATCCTGCACACATTTCCCTCGGGCTATATTCTTGTTTTAACATTACATAAGATAATGGATCGTAATTGATGGAATGTGTGTGTTTCAAATGGTTAATATTTAAAGTGAATTCTAAATTTCTACGATTAGAAATTTGGTAGTAAAAAAAAAGAGTAAGAAGTAAATCAACAACTCTCACGTTACTAAGCGGCTATTTCTTGGAGTGACAAATGATATAATTGCCTTTAACACCTCATTGAGGTGGGTGTGGCTCTTGGTCCACATTCAGCCAAGTGGCCAAATCTTAGCCAACCCTTTTATATGATTGACAACCAAGATGCATCCAAGTGGTGCGATGCTTTCGGTTGAGTTGCGAATTTGTAACAAGGAAAAATTGATAGTAGAAAAGGAAAGAGCATGGAGAGATAGAGAGTGAAGAGTGAGAATAGAGAAAGGCTATTATAAAAGGTTATTCTAAAATCCGTGTGAAAGTGTGTCCAAAAAATAGAGGTAGACAGTCACTATAATCTAATTTTAGGCAGTTATTCAACCCGAAAATCACTTCACACTTAATTTTGCTTCAGTTGACATGAATCGATCTTTAAAGAGAATGCATTTGTGTGATTTTATAACTCTGCAAGATTATTCTTAAACTTATTTTAATTTTCTTTTTATTGTAGTGACTATTTGGATTAAACTTATTCTATTGGCAAAAATAAGAATTCGTGCATACATCAAAATTATTTCCTAAAAGCAATTGGTCCACGGGAGCTTATCTTCCATTCTCGAGGACTATTTGCTATTGAAGTGGGGCGGATTCAGTGGGACCTTTGAGAGAATTTTTTTTAAAAAAAAGAAAAAAGAAAAAGGGAGAAAATAAAATTAATATAAATTTTTTTATCACATTTTAATTTCAAAATATATATGATAACATTTTCTGTCCACTCAACAAACCAAATAATTTCTATGCATATTTAAGTGGAATAATATTATGGGTTCTAGTTAGATCAATTGATAAAATATCTATTTCTGATGGTTGAATAAGAAATCTGAGGTTCAATCCTGCCTACACCAAAAACCAATTTGTGTCTTGATCAGATGATAAAAGTGGAATAACATTGTGTTTTAGATTTAATATAGACTAGTGGTTTAATTTTTTTTTCTAAACCTTAGGTTATTAATTTGTTAATTTCATAAGAATTTGTTATTTTTTTTTAAACTTCAAAGTTTATTTTGTTGCTTTTGAGTGGAGTTTGTGGTATGCATTTATGTTAGAATCTATTCCCATCTCCCTTGTGTGTGTGTGTGTGTTTGTTTCTCAATATATATATATATATATATGGGTTAGGCTAGGTCCAGTGTCCGGTAGTACTGGACTCGTTGAGATGATGATATGTGTTCACTTTTAGACACGTGTCACCATCTGACCGGATCCAGTGCACTAAATGCACTAGACATAAACCAAGTCCTATATATATATATATATATATATATATATGTGGGTTAGGCTAGGTTCAGTGTCCGGTAGTACTGGATTCGTTGAGATGATGACATGTGTTCACTTTTAGACACGTGTCACCATCTGACCGGATCCAGTGCACTAAATGCACTAGACCTAAACCAAGTCCTATATATATATATATATATATATATATATATAATGAAAAAACATCCCTAAAGTCAAAAATGAAACTGAATCCATTATCTTTGGTTCTTCAATTATTCTAGTTTCTTAAGTGGATGGAAAATGATATTGCACATGATAAAATATTAATAACCAAATTGACAAAAGTCAACCCATTAGTGTTGTATTAATTATTGACTCACATAGCCACACTTATCTATACATAAATAATACATACTTACTTTTTTCTTGAATTAATAACTTTATAACAAGTTATTATAATATGATAATAATACACACACATATATAACAAACCTTTTGTATCTTAATCATTAAATTATACTATATTTATACTATACACACACATTCACAAAAACAACATTATGACAGAAATTAAAATTAATAATAATGCACACAACCAATGTCAGACACACACTCACACACATATAATATAAATTTATAATAAAGAAAGAGATATTCACAACTCACAAATACTCACTCTTTACTTTTAAAAGAATCTAGTTTTCATCGTTAAAAAAATTAGAATGAATCTAATAAATTATTTAAGGGTATCTTCGGTGTAAAATGGAATAATTATTAATAGTCATTTTATCATTTGGTACAAAATATTTTTTTTTAATAGTTGTGAATTTGTAATAATTATTCTTTATTGCATGTAATTGGGTTTTAAATTAATATATTTCTAAGCTATATTTTATAGTCAAACTTATGAATAGTTACTGTCATTATGATTAAGTTTCTTAATGGTTTTCTACCAGTTTCGGAAATATATATAGACTGCTACAATAGAATATAGTGTATTCAGTTACATGGTTAAAATTACTAGATCAAGTTTCATAATGAGAAATTTGTGGTTAGCTATAGGTTTATTCTCTTTATTACTTGCAGTCTGTAATGCCTCTATGGAAGGAATTGGAGTACTACAAGGAATACCAGCAGGACCTGAGAGGATATCTTGGCAACGAGATTGCTAACGAGGTTCTGGGTGAAGCACTCTACCTGTTAAGCATTGGAACCAATGATTTCCTAGAGAACTACTATATACTTCCAAAAAGATCATTAGAGTTTTCCATCGAGGGGTACCAGAATTTTCTAGTAGGTATTTGTGGAAATTTCATCACAGAGCTCTACAATCTTGGAGCTCGGAAGCTATCCATAACTGGGCTTCCTCCAATGGGGTGTTTACCATTTGAAAGAACCACAAATATCTTGTTTGGGGGTGACTGTATAGAGGATTACAATAATGTGGCCGAAGATTTCAAAGAAAAGTTGAAGGGAATGATTGTAAATCTGAACAAGCAGCTTGCTGGAATCCGACTGGTGCTTTCAAACCCTTACGATATTCTCTTAGAAATGATTCAGAATCCAGAATTTTTTGGTAAGCCTTTTGTTATTCCTGCAATCATAACTGGTTTGACACTGCATGATGAGAATGACATATAGGTCCAGTAATATAATCTCATCTCATCAATTACCATAAAGGGTACAAATGACTAGTCTAGTAATGTAATCGGTTTTGATGATCCAATCTGGTAGAACAAATATCTGGCATTAAGCAATCACATGGTCAGTGGTGTTATTAAATCCTTACCAAATAAGGGAACAAATGTAACTATTTTTAATTAATAATAAAGCACACAGCCAATGTTAGAAATACACACACATATAATATAAATTTATAATAAAGAAAGAGATATTCACAACTCACAAATACTTATTCTTTACTTTTAGAGTTGAAGATACAAAGATAGTCAAATAGAGAAGAGGGATGATATGAGATTCATGAGAGAGAGAGAGAGAGAGATGTGATATGTGATATTGTTTGGTTTTAGGATGGACTGATGTGTGTTGTTATTTGGTTTTGGGCTGAGCTGATATATGGTTAAGGTATGCAAAAATCAATCTCTCAATCAACTGCACAAGAGGAAATTCACTATTTAATTGGATCAATTAAAATTTATAATGAGATAGTTCCAATATTGATAAGAAAAAGATGAAACGTAAAGAGAGATAACGGCCATTAGAGTACCAAAAAAAGTAAATATGAGTATTTTGAAGGCTTTTGTCATCCCTATCCTCAAAGAAAGTATATGTCCGTCTCACATGGGTTGTATGCACTAGTGCCTACAAGATTTTTGCTTACAAGATTTTCGCCTATTATGAGTTTTCTAGGTATTACTTCTCCTTTGTTGCTTGCGTGAGTCCAATCCAATTCAACGCCCCACCATTCCAGACTTTTGCAATCTATGCCTAAGACATTCATTACTACTTACAACTCAATGCGGTAACCTACATACAATAAATTTCACCCACTTATTAAGATAATAAGTCATTTTTGTTTTCACTTTAATACCACCACCGCCACAAACATGGATATATATATTTTTTTTTTTTGTAAAATAACACTATTTTTATAACAATTTCGTTAGTTAGAATCGTTTCTAAACTATTTAGAAAATTAACATCTTGAATCTTTTAGACTCGAGTTTATTGTAGTGACTCGAGTCTGATGTGCTGGTAGAGCTGATGTGAAAAATTATCTACGGGGAACTCGAGTCTTTCCTCAAAACAAAACAAAATAATGTTATCACACACACCTTCATCTCCTTACACTCACAACTTTAGCTTCAAGTCTCACCTTCTTCATCTCCTCATGCTCATAACTTCAGGTCTTACCTTCAATTTTTCACAGGTCTTCACTACTCACAAGTTTGTATAGCATCCTTCCAAGTCTCACCTTCAAATCCTTCTAGTTTGTGTTCACTCCTTACATAAACATCTCAGCAGGAAAACCAAACCCAAACTCAAACCCAACAAACACATCAATTGGAGCCTGTAAAACCAAAACCAACAAACACACCGAACAAACACACCGATCGGAACCTAGAAAACCAAACCCAACAAATGCCCCACCACCTCAACCCGATCATAAACTGCAAACCCAAACCCAACAAACTCATCTCGATCAGAACCCACCTCCAATCATAAACTGCGACCCTAACAAACTCATCCCGATTAAAACCTGTAAAGAGAGGGAGAAAATTCATGGGATTTGATTTGGGGTTTTGACTAAGAAAAAGATAGGGAAAGAGATTTGAGAAAGAACCTCAGTGGCTAGCTTTGGCCTTGGAGGCCTAATTTGGGCTTGATCTAAAGAATAGGCTAGATACTAGAGAGAAGAAGAGAGGTTCAGAGGCAAAGAAACAAAGAGAGAAGAGAAAAAAAATTTGTCCATGAAGTTTTTATTATTATTATTTTGGTTTTGTTTTGTGGAACTCAAGTTCTGCGTGTATTTTTATTCCACATCAACTTTGCCAACACATGAAATTCGAGTCTTAGATACTTGAGATATTAGTTTTTTAAATAGTTTGAAAACGATACTAACTAACAAAATTGTTAATGCTCTGCCAACACATGAATTAGTTTTCTAAATAGTTTAGAAAACATGCTAACTAATGAAATTGTTAGTACGTAGAAAAGATGCAGAGCATAAGAGAGATTGTTTTTCAAAAAAGAAAAAAAATTGGAAAACAACCTATAATAAATAAGCATTATTTTTATTAAAATTTTCCGCTAGCCAAAAATAATTTTCTATTAACAACTTTTTTTTGTATCACCAAACAAACATAAGATTTTCCAGCAAAACAAACAGACAAAAGTTCGTGTTAAAATGCCAAAAAATCCCCACGAACATCAACCTAAAGTCGTAAAAAATACTTGCGAAAAAAATAATTTTGTTTGTAGACTTGCTAAAATGCTAATACAAGAAATCGACAACCACAAGCTAATATAATATTCCGGGCGAACAAATAGCAGCAACCAACACACCACAGAGAGAGAAATTTAAAAGAAATAGCATCCAATAAGATTAATATTGTAGGTTTATCATCCCAAACAACTGAAATCCCCATAAACTTAAAATAACAAAGCAATACCTAATACAAACTAATCTAAATCAATAGCAAACTAATATATGAGGGGTCAAGTAAACCCCACATATATTTATAGCCAGTACCCAAAATAGGTATTATTAGCAAACAAACCCACAAACACCAATCATAATTATTATTAATACCCCAGATCCTTAAAAGCCATGAATCTTAATCTGGTCCTTCTGCACAATCCCAGCCTGAACAAGAAACTGAGACACGTTTTTGCGCTGATCACCTTGCAGTTGGACAATCTTGCCTAGTGCCTTGTCCTGCACTACATTCCCGTTACAACAGAACTGTTTCTTGATGTCCTTGAGGATCTTGTCGTAGCTAAAAGTCTCCTTGAGGCCTTGCACAGTGGTCAGGCACTTTTTCCCATTTCTCTGCTGGATACGTATATGAACATACCCTTTAGCTCCAGGAGCATCCGAGTCTTTAGCGTCAGCAAATGGGTCGAACGCTGTGGGAATCTGAACTTCTAGATCAACCATGTACGTTTTTTGATGTGAACTTTGAAACTTCCAAGAAAGCTTCTCTCTTTAGCGCAAGTGCACGAAATCTGAAATTGATTAACAATATACATAGTCAATTGCTATTGCTCCAAGAAACAATACCAGAAAATAAATCCCACAATACACGGCCTTAAGGCTCTTAGATCTAATTTAGTCCCCCTTTCAACAACAACAACAACAACAAAAGCCAAATTTTAGCCCCAAAACTTTGAATCCTCACCAATCTAATCAAGCTCATTTAATGTATTTATTTCCGTCATTCTATTTAATCCAAAATCACCCTTTTGTGAAAGATTACATTTTTGGATTTCAGATGGGCATAGCATAGTCAAAGTATGGAGAAAACATAAGATCAACCACATATATCTAAACTAAAATCTACACATATATATACATACATATCACCAAACCCTACCAAACTTGAATTAGAACAACCTAGGCCTTATCGCCACACACACATCTATGTCTTCATATTTCTTCTTGTTAACAATATTCACGAGAGAGAACAAAGGATCATCATAATACACACACACACAACCTTCCAAACAATTTATATGCCCCACTTGCAATATTTTCTTCACAATTTATGTAAACCCCACGAAGCCTATCGCAATAAGATCTTGTTTCCTTTGATTATACGCATGATGATATATATATATAAAACCCCCCAAAAAAAACAAACAAGCAAATAACCACTTGGTTCTAAACAATAATTGCAGCGCTAGACCTTAATATCACACTAACAATCAAATAAAACAAAAGCCAAAAAATAACCCAGAAATCATTGAAACATACACACAATTTCACAAACATATAAGGCAAAAAGTTAAGAGAGAGAGAGAGTGAGAGAGAGAGAGAGAGAGAGACTCACATGAGATTGTACTGATTATGAGAAAAACCGAGGAGGGTGCGTTGGGTATATATAGTGGTTGGGTGCGTGTGAGTTTTTCTCCTTGGCCGCCAAGTCTAATAGGTGCTAACTATGGTTACCTAGATACGGGGGACCTTGGATTTGGAAAAGTTAATGTCACACGTGGATGGTGGAGATGGGATGTTGGAATTTTTGGAGGGTTCAGATTAGTTTGACGTGTGGATTATATTATATTTTTATATTTTAATTTAATAGTATTTGGGTTAGGGAAGGAAAAATGAAATTCCTATGGAGTGCGTCGGTTGAACGCACCAGATTGGCATATATTTTGTGAGAAGATAAAATTGGGGTCTACAAGAACAATCCAGATTCCACCAGGCACCAGAAATAAAATAAATAATTATGGAAAGAGAAACAACGCGTTGTGTGGCTGCGTGCCAACCAAATTGGAATATATTTCATGGTTTGTGTTATTATTATAGTAAGCCTGAATTTTTTTTCTTTTTTGTTTTTGAGGTGGTGGTAAGCCTGATTGTCTTTCTCAAAAAAAAAAAAAAAAAAGAGCCTGATTTTATTGGTAAATTTAAATGAGTAATGTCAATTATTATAGATAATTTTTTAAAAAAAAGGTAAAGGAGGTTAAATTTGTTTGAGGAAGTAAAGTGGTTAATTGATACTATTGTTATCGTATACTAAACATAATAGGTTTCGAAAATAATATTAAAAATAATATATATATATTTTTAATTAGAATACACACTTAACCTTTAGCATTTAGGGTGTTGAAGAAATTATTGTATAATTTATATTTTTGGTTAATATTTTATGTAAAAAAAATTAATAAAAAAACTCATTTAAACGCATATTCGGAGAACATTAGCCAACTTGTCCGTGAAAGGCAAATATTCTTAGCAGCTAAGGAAAGGTGTAGTGTACACTGTACAGAGTACAGACTACAGTGTACTTGTTCATTGATTCAACCATGAAAAGCAAATATTCTTAGCGGATAACTGATAAAATAAATATGCTTATAAAATAAATAAATAAGAAATGCTATATCTGTAATATTTTAACAATAAATTATAGATGATTAATTATTACTTGTTGTTTCTGGTGAGGCAAAAAATGTGTAGTTGTGAAGGAAGATTTTTTTTTTTTTTCCTTCAAATTATTCTTTCTAGTATTTGTAGAAGGACAAAATTTAGCTATAGTAACTTAAGTGTTGTTCCTTAGATTCTCTTTTTAAAATTCAGTTATGTGGCTACTTAACTAAAACATATACTTCCATCCTATGAGTAAAAATTCACATGACAGAATCTTAAAAAGAAAACATAAGGAACAACACCTAAGTACTGTACCTAAGTCCCGCTTATTGTAGAATATATTCTAATTTTTGTTAAGGCAAATATTACGTCTCTCTCTCTATATATACACACACACACGCAAATATTACGTCTCTCTCTCTCTCTCTCTCTCTACACACACACACACACACTAACCTTTGAGCACATGCTCACGCATGTGCTCAGAGGCTCTTCTATTTTTTTGAGTAAAGATTAATAATTTGCATTTATTATAATTTAGAAATATATATTTTATTTTTCAAACAAATAAAAAAGAAAAACTTTAGAGATAACAATAATTGTAATTTTTTTTTTGAATGTGAAGGGAGAAAATTCTTAAATTTTAGAATTCAAAATTAAATTTGTTATTTGACATTTATGACTTCATTTCTAAATGAAGTTACCCTTCAATGAGAGTATTTTTGAATCATATAAAAGTCTAATTGACAAAAAAAAAATCCTCTTATATATAGTATAGATATACTCCCCCACTTAAAAAAAGTAAAAATGTTTTTATTTTGTTTGTAATAAAATAAGATATGGAATTACTTACCATAGATCAGCCATATATATACCATAAAGATTACACTATTCAGTGTTACACAATATTTTCTAATTACTACTTTAATATGCTATGCCTATTTGAAATCCAATATCTTTAATAATATGCACTGAACTCCTTCTCCCCAAAAAAAAAAAAAAAAAAAAAAAAAAAAACATACTATAAGTACATAGCTTTTTCACAACTATTGGTATGGCTTACTATAAGTACACAACTATTGATATTGAAATCCAATATCTTTAATAATATGCACTGAACTCTTCTCCAAAAAAAAAAAAAAAAAAAAAAACCTTACTATAAGTACATAGCTTTTTCACAACTATTGATATGGCTTAGTTTATGATGTATGTATAATAAAAATGGTGTTAATAGTAAGTCTATATAAAAGTATTGTAGTTTTAATTAAAACTTGACACCTGAACAAGTAGTGAAGAATTGTGAAAAATATTTTGTCTTTAACATTGCTCAATTAATTGACCTTGATTGTGATGTAAACAGAAAGTAATCTTGTAAGAAAGATTAGTAGATTATATATTAAAGGCTTGTTTCTTTCTTATTTTCATTAGTGTATTCTAATTTTTTTTAATTTATTTATTTTTTTTGCTCTTAAGAAAACAAGTCTGAAAAGCCATAAAATAGATTTTCCTAATTTCACTTTACATGCAATTGAGAGATACATTTATTAAAAAAAAAAAAAAAAAACTAGAAAGACGGAGCTCGTATAGAGAGAGATCTAAATAAAATATATGCAAGATTTATACATTTTAATACATAAATGATTACCCTTTTTTTTTTTTAAGTGAATACATAAGTGATTTTTAGCTAACTGTCAATTTTTATTAACAATTAAAAAAAACATTTATATATTATTCTTTCTTTTATTTTGGTATGTATAGATGCTGTCCCGTTATGATAATTGTCGTGCACTCAAATTCTCTAATCATGTAGATCTCAAAATTTTTTACTAAAACTTCAAACACAAAATCGCTTTTAATTGAGCAAAATTAATTGGCCAAAGACATCGTCACCCACTCTCATATTCAAATTTCCCAGGTTTTGTAGTTGTAAACTTGTAATTTGCAAAGGCTATGGTGATAGAGACCAGACTTGCAATGCGATTGGGCACCTCAAAAACACATGTTCCATTGCTTCTTTCTTCAAATTACTTAGGAAACTTCGTGGACGATAGTGGAAACCTTTTTGATTTAGACTTCACAGGTCGCTAGTATTTGCCATGCTAATTCCCATATCAATATCTCTAATGCTGCACACATTTACCTCAGGCTATAATCTCGTGTTTAACATTATATAAGATAATGGATCGGAATTGATGGAATGTGTGTGTTTCAAACGCTTAATATTTAAAGTGAATTCTAAATTTTTACTATTAGAAATTTGGTAGTAAAATAATAATAATAATAATAATAAGTGAGAAGTAAAATCAACAACTCTCATGTTACTAAGCGGTTCTTTCTTAGAGTGACAAATGGCATCATTGTTTTTAACACCTCATTAAGGTGGGTTTGGCTCTTGGCCCACATTCGGCCAAGTGGCCAAGTCTTAGCCAACCCTTTTATATGATTGAGGACCAAGATGCTTCCAAGTGGTGCGATGCTCATGGTTGAGTTTATTTGTGAATTTGCAAAAAGGAAAAATTGATTGTAGAAATGAAGACAATATGGAGATAGAGAGTGAAAAGTGAGAATAGAGAAAGGCTACTATAAAAGGTTGTTCTAAAATCCGTGTGAAAGTGTATACAAAAAATAAAGGTAGACAGTCACTATAATCTAATTTTAGGCAGTTATTCGACCTGAAAATCACTTCACACCTAACTTTACTTTGGTTGACACGAATAAACCTTTAAAAAAATGCAGTAGTGTGATTTTATAACTCTGCAAGATTATTCTTAAACTCATTTTAATTTTCTGTTATTGTAGTGTCTATTTGGATTAAACTTATTATATTGGCAAAAATAAGAATTCGTGCATACATCAAAATTATTTCCTAACAGCAATTGGTCCACGGAAGTGGGGATTCGGCAGAACCTTCCAGAGAAAGTAATAAAAAGAAAAAAAAAAGCGAAGGGGACAAAATAAAACTTATATAAATTTTTATCACATTTTAGTTTGAAAATATATATAATAACATTTTCTGTCCACTCAACAAACCAAATCTAACAGATACCAAAAAAAAATTTGGTATAGCAAATCTAATTGACCAATTTGGTTATTTCTCTAACTTGAGAGATTAAAAATTTTCAGATAAGAAAATGGATCAATTTAATAGGATAAATTGCATCAAATTTCCCGTAAGCTTTATCAAGATTTCTTGCCATATAGGACGTTGTATGCATGACACTTCACCTAATGCTTTCTCTTTCGCAGCTGAGGATCTTATTATGGATTTTTTTTTTTTTATATATAACTGAAAATCTAGCGAAAACAAGACTTTGTTTTTATTTGAGATTTAGGCGTCTGGAGGACTAAAGCCATTTTTCATTACTCAAATTAATTAACAACTCATTAGCACATTATAAAGAAGTAACATTCATAGTAACCATACAAAAAAGTGCATGAGATTTTCGATGAGCTAGCCTATTTATTGGGTAAAATCTTTCTATTAACCTTCTATTAGTGGAACATGCACCGGTTGCAATCAAGTAATGCACCGGTTGCAATCAAGTAATGTGGAAGAACTATTAATTGGACTTGGAAAAATAAAGGTTCAAAGAGTAAACTTTACTAGAAAAGTTTGGACTATTCCGCTTTTTTCTTTTCTTTTTTTTTAATAAAAAAAATTTCCACTTACAACGATGCATTCTAAGTTTGAACCATTCATGCATGTGAATCCATGTGTTTTGGCATCAATATTTGAAATTCATGCTACTCAAGAAAACACGGACGTGCTTCTACTTTCACTGGGAGATTTAGGGAGTGTTTAGAATATGCACTTAAAAACATGTGTTTGTTGTTTGAAAACATGTGTGAAAATTAGTGTGGATGAAAAAGTGTGTGAAAATATATATAATATTGTTTAAAAACTGAAAACATGTGTTTAAGTGAGTGTACCAAACGGGACCTAAAATTCTGAGCAGGAAATCACTTCTTAATTCAAAAAGTCAGCCGTACGCTGGCACCTGAGCAAATGTGATGAAAATTTACATGTGCCTCCTACGAGCACATTGGTTCTCAGTCAGAAAGCCTCCCAACCTGCTGTTGATGACCAATCCACCAGGTTCAAAGCACACGTAGAAAGGCCAAATCATAAGCTATGATACATTAAAGAAACCGTAAATGAGTTCTTTTTTATTAACATTGACTACATGACACAACACAAAGCTGGCTGGTAAGGACAATGAATTGGATATGCGCCATTATACATCAAGATAGTATTTAAAGAGGGTGGGGGAGAAAGGGGGTGGGGGTTAAGGGCAGTAAAAGTTCATGCTGTTTGGTGATCTGGTAAGCGTTTCAGGTCCATCTCAACTTGGTGGATCGTCCATTGCATATTTTCCAATTTCTGTTAGGAAATCATGACATATTAGAATTGCCACAGGAGCCAAGTAAATCACAGCATACAACATATTGATATTACCTTTACAATATCATGGTACTGCCTTGCAATTGTATCAAAGTGAGGATCTACACCTTGATACTCACGAAGACGTGTAACCTAGAAAAAAAAAAGTTGAATCAATAAAGAGAGGGACAGGAAAGAGGGTCAAACCATTTAGGTACAGTTTTGCATCATAGGTTCCCCAATTGAATTTAACCACATGGCTGTATTGATCAATGCAACAAAAACAATGTCATCTTTTTCAAGAACAATTAAATTCAACTATGTAATTCATGGGTCAATTCAACCACATGGCTGAATTTAATTGAGGGACTTAATGTATAGCACCTAATAAATTGCACCTAACTTTGACCTAAAACAGATTATGATAAGGGGGATCAAATAGGAGGCATGCCATCATCAGACACTGGCTTAGCAAATCTTCAGAATGATACTTGGATTTGAAGTAAGAAAAGGAACGGAGGAACTTACTGCTTTATTATATGCAATTGAAGCTTCTTCTGTAGCCTCAAGAAGATACTTCCTAAAATAGACTCAAACTATTAACAATTTTCCCTCAGCCAAACTCGGCACTTGCAATCAAGAAAGTATTTTTATGTAGTACCTTATTTTATGAAGTGCTGGTATTGACTCCTGAGTATAAGTTTCAAGCAGGAGAACATTCTCCAAAACCCTGAGAAGTGATGGCAAAAGTAACATCTATTAGAACAGGGACTTGGGCTGGCAAAAATTACTGTAATTATGAAGTAGTTTTTGTGCATATAAAGCAATCTGCTTATCCATAAGAGTAACATATATTATATATACAGGAGAACAAATGAATACCATAATGACAAATATTGGTGACTGATGTTTGTGTTCAGTATATTAATCAAACCACCAAAGTATGCTGAAGGATCACAAGCAAGTCAGCAATAAATACCAAAAAAATGACTATAGATTCAATGGCTAAAGTCCACAGACGTTGGCAAGTGTCAAATACTGCAAAGTTGTATAGAAAGAAAGCTGCAATGTAATCTACAGCTATACAGTTTGTTCCAAAAAGCTCTGCTAGGCAATCATATTGTATGTTCATATGAATCACAGTGTTATTTGAAATATAAAAGGAGTAGAAAAAAGATAATCCATCTCTTGTTTCATAAGTGATCATCAAAAGAGTTGCATTAAGAATGCCAGTACAAGGGATCTGAATTGCACCATCTTAGTTGTCAAGCAACACTTTGATCCAAAAAGCTCTGCTAGGCAATCATATTGTATGTTCATATGAATCACAATGTTATATGAAATATAAAAACAAGTAGGAAAAAATAATTTATCTCTAGTTTCATAAGTGATCATCAAAAAGCTTGGCAGCATACATATCATTTAGAATCAAAAGAGTTGCATTAAGAATGACAGTACAAGGGATCAGAACCACATCATCTTAGTTGTAAAGCAACACTAATGGCACAAAACAGATTTAAAATTACAGCAACTGGCACAACAGACCTCAATTTTGCGCTCATGGTCTCACACCTTTTGCAAAGCCATGTTTTTTGCAGATCATCCTTTAAAAAAAGTGAAAATACTGTAAGTTCAAGGTCAATCCAAGAAGGAAAAGAGAATCTTATATAAACAAAAACAGAATAAACTAATACCAACAAAACCTAACTATTGAAGATATTAACAAATTTGAAATACTTACATATTTATGTTGATGTTGTAACTTCAAATCTTTAACAAGCTTAATAAGAACTCCAAGTATCTGCTCTAAGACCTAGTTAGGGCCCAGAGAAAAAGGGTCAAAATCATCATAGAAAAGTTTTCCTAGTAAAAAAGGTGCATGAAAAAAGTCAACATTATATAAATCTCTCATTCACATACATTATAGTATTCAGCACATTTTCTATCTGCAGCATAGAGATCCTCTCGCAAAGCTGCTTCTTCCCTTTCAATCTCCTCAATTATCAACTTTACCCTGATAATAGTGAAAGTAAGATAGTGCAGTAAACTAAGGCCTATAATGTTTCATCAGCTCTTTTCGCTGGGTATTCTCTATCTTTCAAGTTCCAAACCATTTGTCTCTCTGACTATATTTTATTTGTTTGTCAAAGTTACTTTCTTGTCAAACAAATTTGAGAGCAGCCAACAACTTCCCCCCCCCCCCCCCCCCCCAAAAAAAAAAAAAGAAACACACACACAGAGAGGTAAAAGTGACCCAATATTATCTTTAAAAGCCAATTTTAGCTACAAAGCTTCTGTCACCGTCTTGTTCAATAAAGAATCCAAAATTCAAGAAAGTAAACTGTTGGGGACCTCACATATATTCAGGCCACATTACATTTTCCTGAGAGTAGAAGCCATCCCCTAACAGGAATTTTTTTTTTTACCAATAGAGCTAAAATTACATGTAAAACAATACACTAAAAATGGATAGCAGAAAAAATCTCTTTAGTTAGAAGAGAATGCTGTAAAGAATTGTATGAGAGTAGCACAAACCTTTCTGGAAGCCGTGAACTTGAAGTTTGATGCCCAGATGATGAGTCTGCATCAACACAGGCAGGGTAATGAGATGCACATAATCATCACAAATGTAAATATACACACATTGACACTGTGCATCAAGCTGTTAATACAGCCATTGTCCTTGTATAGACTATAATGGAAAGTCCTCAGTCAACAGTTTAATTCACAGATCACATCTGTTTTTTCACATGGATATATAAACGCTACTTATCACCAAGAAATAGATCAGAGACACGCATGTCATGAGGATATGCATGGGCTATTTTGGACTTATGTGAGAGAGAGAGAGAGAGGTACTAATATAACCTACCAATGTCATCCATTACAAAGGCATCGGCCAACTTTTCACATTTAGCTTTTAAACGAGCCTCAATCTCACGAGAAAGACACATCTGATATTCTGTCACATCCTACAATTTCAAGTCAAAGGAAGTTCTAAATTTCAATTTCCAATAAAAAGGTTGACATAACAGAATAACATAAAGAGTCGATGTACAGAGCTGAGAAATGAGAAATGACAAAAGAAAAACATCACAACTGTTTACACGCCTTCCAAATAGGGTATCATACCACAGATAATGGTGTTCTTTGAAGTTGAGTTTGCCATAAATAAGCAGGTGTGATTCCAAGATAGCGATTAGGAACACCGCCAACTCCAGGTTCCATTGCATCACCAGCACTAAGAGCATTATTTGTCATACTAGCAGTGCTATTTGCAGTTGTGTAATTCATTGAATTTGAGCTTGAGCTGATTGTGAAACTGGTAGCTGTACTATCAAGGGAGCTTCGTGACATTATACTGAGTTTTTCAATGTCATCCTCATGGATTTCACCATCTTTGGAGATAAGAGGAAGCCTCAACTTTTGAGCTGCTTCTGCAATGACCATTCGATGCTCTAATGTCTCGTATACCTAAAATCAGATACACATCATGTTCATGTCAATTCCACACATGGAAATTCCATGTAAGAAGAATAACCCCATTGTCTTCTGTACACATTGGTATTACACACATCCACCATAATTAAATGGACCATCATAAAGTAATGATGCAAATAATGACATGAAAGAAAATCATTCATGAAAAACCAAAACCCACAACCTCTCTCTTCTTGATTTGTTGATTGTCCTTCAAATGCAATGCAAGTACATAAGAATAAATTATCGAATCTCCAAAAAGCTTGAGCTTTTAGGAAATGGTGAATTTTATGCTTCAATAAAAAATTTAACACTTTCCCTCACGTGTGAGCCTAGACTCCCCTTTAACTAGAGCTAGGGTTCAAACTTAGCCTTTTAGGAAATGATGAATTTAATTCTAACACAAATACAAATAAAGTAGCATACTTACTGATTTCACAAACAAAACGACACAATTTTTATCTCCCAATACAGATAATCCATATCAGATTCACAGAATCCATATCCAATCCTAAAACACTACTTCACAATACAACTTCAATTTCCTATCTACTGACAACATAATACACCAAATTTCAAAACAAAATGAACTGAACATTATATATATATATATATATATATATATATAGTATCTGCATTGCTCTCTAATAAGAACTTTCTAAACTATAAAATCAAAACCTGAGGGGAGTTTATCAAGCCGAGCTGCGGGTATAAACCCTGAACATCGCGAATTCCTCCCAGATTACCCACCGAAACTGCCTGCTGATACTCCTCCACCATCGCCATCGCCTCGCAATAGATCGCCTACTCAAAAATCCACCACCAAACCAAAATTATTTCAAACACATTTAAACAAAAAAAAAACATTGAAAAAGAAAAGCAATTAAAAACCTAACCATTGCTTCCAAGTATCGCAACCTTTCCCTTGACATTTCCTCTCTTGCCTAACCAAGCCATTCAAGTTTCAATATCAATTCAAAAAACATGAATTTTCAAAAAAAGGAAACGAAACGAAATGCAGGCTTGTGGGCATAATTTGAGTACAATTTTCTGAGCAACCAAACAAGAGAGAAGGAGAGAGAGAGTACGAGTTGGAGGTCGAAGAAGGCGGGTTTGGGAACGAGAGAACCATCGGGAGCCAAGCAATGGCGTTCCAGCTGATCGATCACCTGTGCCACGTCAGCCGGCAAGTTTTGCCCTCCTCCTCCTCCTCCTTTCACCATTGTAGTGTACGAAGAAGACGGTTTCAGATCCCAGAAACGGTGTCGTATCTTTCACACTTTAATACAAGAAGAAAGAGTAGAAGCCTATTACAGTGTTGCAACCAATAACGATTCAAAATTTTCAAAGCCTTAGATAAATTTACTAATTTAACCCCTTACATAACGGGTCAGGGCTGTTTCGTATGAGGAAATAAATGTAATTCTCTTATTTTTTTCAATTTAAGCCACCTTAATTAATTAATTTCAATTATTGGATTTTCAAATTAAAAAAATCGGCTTCTTCTTCTCTTCTCTCTTCAAATTCGTAATATTTCTCTCTCTCTCTCCGATTAGGGATTTTTGCGGTTTTGATGGAAAAAGGAAAAGCTATAAATACCGTTACAAATTCCTTGGAGAACCTAGATTTGAATTCTAATTCCAATCCTTCGAGGAAAATCACCACCAATTTCCAATCCTCTAGTATGTTCTCTCTCTCTCTCTCTCTCTCTCTCTCTCTCTCTCTCTTATTTCAAACTAATAATCATAGCTTCTTTCAATTTATATGTTCTGTTTGGTTGCTGAGAAAATCAAAGAAAGTAGAACGGCATTTTGATAGCTGTCCATTGGTTTGAAATAGAAAAGTTATTATTATTACTTTTTTTTTTGCATTTTAAAAATTGTTTTAGGATCAAATAGAATGAAAGTCAAGGCATGGACATTTAAATTGAATAATTTACTGAAATTTAATGATTCATGTTACTCTCTGTAGCACGCTAAAACCGAATTTTTTTTAGTATTTGTTTGAACTTATTGAGTTTGTTCATAACAGGATTACTCGAGAAGAAAAAGACTCCGACTTTGGTTAGCTTGTGCCTTGGAGTTGTAGGGAAGCATTTGGAAGATGTAATTGAAGACTTGGATGAGATTGCCATCAATTTTCCCGCAGATATTAAGGTTGTTTGACAAACTATTCTCAATTTTGTATTTCTAATATGTTTGTAATGAGTTTAGCATATATGTTCTATATATGTATGAATGAATGTATGTATGTATGTATGCATAGGTTTGTGTAAGCAATAGGGCTTCAGTCTGTGGAGGGATGTTTTATGTAATGGGTATATGCAAACATCACTTTCAAGTACATGTAGTGTCTACATGGGAGTCCCACATTCATGTACAGATAATTTTTACTGTCTTTGGCTTTTGGCTTTCTATTGTACTAGTAGTGCATGCAGAGAATTTGTGTTTTCGGGGTGGGAGTGTAGGAAAATTAAATGTTCGTTTGTGCTTTTGATATTTCCCTTCAATCTTTGAGCAAAGACGTGTTTCTCAAACTGCTCAATCATATGTGCTTTCCCTTCACTGTTATGAATTTATCTACACCTTAGGAGATATTTTAAGTGTGTGTGAAAGATATGATTAAACAGTGTAATAATTTTAGACTTGAAATGATATTAGTTGTAATATAAGATTGTTGTCTATGCAAAACCATGAATATTTAGTCCCACAAGAATCCAGAGTATGTTGTGGAGAGAAGAATGTGAAGGATGATAAGATGGCAATAATTGGGGACAATTCTAGGCAGATGGAATAAATATTTATTATGTTTATATGCTTTTGCATGCCTTAAAACGTTGCCTGTACAGCATATGAGCCAGTCCTATCTTGGTAGGGCACGTGCCTTAAGTGCATAAGTGAAGATTTCATATTTCTAGCGAAAGGGAATTCGAAAGGCAAATAAATTATAGGATTGTAGATTGAAGTGGGTTACTTTTTAGGTTTCTAAGACTAGAAACTCTAGCGGGAAAAAGTCATGCACTCATATATAAAGGCCTTGTTTCTTTGTGCTTGTTTTCTTATTATATAACATAAAATTACTCACAATGTTGGCAGAGTTCCATGTGCTCTTCAGCCACTGGCAACCTTATTCTGTAGGACTTAATACCTGGGGCTGTATTACATTAAGGAAACTTGAAATGAGAGAGAAGAATGAACATAGTAATGTGAAACTGACTCATGTATATGTTATTACAATAGAAAACTTTACACTTCAGGTTAAAACCAAGACCTAAACTATATACCATTAAAGATTTAAGTTTGTAAATTGTAAGATTTGTAGCAAGACTAACTTCAAGATTTGTGAAGTTGTTGGCTCTGAAAGGAAAGAGGCTGAGTAAGTCACACTTGACTCCATTAAATGAAAGTCATAATTGATAAGTTTAAAGATTCTTGCTAAGATCCTTATAGCTCAACTAGCACCTCATGATATTTTCGACGGAGACATTTGGGCTTCAAATCTCCCCTCCCCAACTGTTGTAACTATCAAAATAAGTTTAAAGATTTCCTAATTTGTGTGTGCTACATCAAGTCTTGTCACCTTGATGAATTCGCTTGGTGAACCTCTTGTTCTATTGGTACATTACACACGCACCCAATGGGTCTTGAACCCTCGACCTCACTTTCCATCCCATTATTATGGGAGGAGGAAGTGCCAGTTGAGCTATAGCTCATTGGCCAATTCACTCAGTAAACATATTGAACTAGGCTGGGTTTTTGTTTTTGACAATCGTTGCATCCTCAAGGTTTTCAATGTTGCATATGTACAAGTTTGACATCCATCTAGCCAAAAAAAAAAAAAAAACTCGGCATCCAAGTCTAATGCTTAAAATCCTACTGCTCATTTATAATTTCTTCTGATATCATTAAAGCAGATGGCAATGGCAGCAATGGCCAGGAGGAGGAGGCTGCTAAATGATGATGTTATCATCTCTTTGGCCGATACTTCCTGGGAAATTCTTGACATTTCTGGTTCAGATGTCTCTGATTTTGGCTTAGAAAAAGTGGTTGAAATATGCAAATCTCTCCGAGCTGTGGATATAAGGTACAAAAATTTGAATTTTCTCAATATAAATTCATATCTGTCACATTATATGGACCATCAGATATATGGCATGAATAATGGTTGAAATTGGTTGAAATATGCAAAGGGAATGACCTTATTTATGTACTTTAGAATTGATCCTTGTTAACTTAGTATTTTTTTCACTTTACATTAGACCATTAGAGATATGACAAACTGATGTGGACAAATAGACTACAAATGGAACGTATTTTATGTATGAAGTAGATGACTTTATTCTCAAAAATCTATCGTTGTCAATAATATCATGAGTTGTATATTCTTTGTTAACAATCTCAGTGATAAGTTATTAATCACAGTGGCTAATCAGTAGAGATGGGCTTTGAGAAAGTGTAGGTCTCACCAATATCTATGTACTCCTTCATGACTTCCACTTGATCAAATTAATGAATTGTTAGATTTTGTTTTCTTTATTCTCATATACGTTTAGTGTTCATTTCACCTTCTTGATTCATAATGGGCTCAGTGCATAGTATGCCATCAAATATCTATTCAGTTTGGGAGGCTTTAGTTAAATTGACCTGGTTTTGCTTTTTTGCAGTCGGTGTGATAAAATTACCACCACTGGTTTTTCTGAACTTGTGCAGAATTGCCATTCAATAGAGACACTAAGATGCGGGTACACTCTTGTTCTGTAACTTTTTAAGCTTTTAGAAGTTTCAGTTTGGCTAATTCTAAAGTCTGAGCTTCGTTGCTGAGCCTTTGATTATTTGTGTTGTTTTAGGATGCAACTAAATTAATTGCACTTCTTTTTCTTTTCATTTCATAACAACTGAGAGTAGAAGGTACTAATTTTAGTTGATCTTGGTACCTGTTCTAAGGTGCATTGATGCTTAAATCTGGTAACAAGATCTGCTATAGTTTTTTCAAGAAAAAAAACTCTAAGCTATTTTATATGTGGACTATATTGGATGAAAAATGCTTTGTTATTACGTTGGTGCATCATGAAACTTCAAAAAAATAGAACAAAAGCACTTGTTTTAAGTTCCTTAAGGATGCGAGAGAACTCACATTTTTAAGATTTGGTTGATGCCTCCTACAATATGGAATTAGCTTCATGAAATAAAGATCTGTGATTAATTTTGTAATCATAAAACTTTTGATTTGAAATCTTCTATTTATTTCATCTGGCCGACTTGAGTTGGCCTAAGATATCGGATTTTGACTAGGGGTACAAACCTACTAACAGGTTATGAACTGAAGTTAATATTGCAGAGGTTCCCCAAGGAGTGACTACACTACACGGAGATGCTTGAGCATATTCAAACCAAAGCTGAATGATGTGAATGGTGATTCATGGGAGGAACTTGATACCATGGAAATTTCAAATGGTGCAGAGTCATTACGCTGGCTTGTGTGGGTATGACTTACTCCTGTATGACTCTTTTCTTTGTCCACTGTTTGCCAGTTTTTTTCCCTTCCAAAACTATTCATATACTTTTTTTTTTCCTGCAGGAAAAGATTGATAGAGATTCTTTGGAGATTTTGTCCACCGAATGTCCCCGCATTACAGTAAATCCCAAGTCATCACCCTTTGGTTTCAGAGGAGCTGCAGTTCCCAGGGAAGCATTACAAGGTATCACATTGGACGATCATGTTGTCAAGGATATTGATCCAAAAACATGGGCAGTGTGTGGGTTCAACCCAAAGACTGTCTCTACATCTCATTCAAGCCCCACTGAATTGTCTGTTGCTGAAAAATTTAGACTTGCCTTTGTGGAAAGAGACACTCGGTTAGCCCCAAAGCGAGCAAAGAATGCAAGGCAACATCAGCGCCGTGCTGAGAGGGAGTTGATAATGGCAAGTACAAGGGCCAAGGCAGTAGCTCTGGCCTCACAAGCGAGCAAGTCTCTAAAGAGTTGGAATTAATGTCCTTACGCACAAAATGTTATATTATGTTTTATTACTCTGTGATGTGCCAGCTTTTCCATTTCTGTTGCTTTTGATTGTACAATGACATTGATTTTGATGAAAAAGTGCGGGTTTGGAGATGGAAGTAGTTCGGAACAAACGTGTATGCTGGCCCTTCATGCCATATGAGGAAGAGGTTTTAATTCTCCTGCTGTATTTAGTTTTGTCATCAAAACACCATGTCAGCTGTATGATGAACTAAAATCTTGCATTTATACCATTAATATAGTTTTCAAGTATTCAAGATGTTCAGCCAATTGCCTTCCTAAAGAGAGAAGTATTCAAAATGTTGATCCAAGGGGTGTATCTCCTCAACCTTTCACTTGGTAAAAAAGATAAGTATTCAAAATTTATAGTATGAAAAGTGGCAGAACTTTTTTTTTTAATAGGTAAGAAAAATTTGCATTAAAATGAAACTACTCCATCAAAGAGATGAAGTAAGCTTAGGAAACATGTACAAGCAACAAAGGAAAACAAAACAACTTATGTACAAGAAGAAAGTGAATCTAAAAACAGCAGAATGAATTTCATAGAAGTGGGAAATTCCCACGCACAAGACTAATCAAACAAAATGGTCACAAACAAAGTTAAGAGCTTATCCCCAAATAGCATCGAATACTCAAATATGATTATTTCCCTCCCTCCAAATAATCCACATCACACAATGTGGTACCAAATTCCAAACATTTTGAAGAATGCTTCACCAACCAATTCCTCCAACTAGTCAGTAAGTCAATAACTCTCTTAGGTAGAACCCAAGAACCACCAAAACATCTAAAGGGCAAAGATCCATAATTGACATACCTCACTATAATGTAGGAGCAGATGATCCACACTCTCCCCATCACTTCTACAAAGGCAACAACAAATCAACAATCCATAATAGTGAAACCTCTTTTCCTTAAATGATTTGTTGTGAGAACCTTCCCCCATGTAGTTGTCCAAACAAAAAAAGACATGACGTGGAGCCTTCACACCCCAAATACTCTTCCAAGGAAAAAGTAATAGAGCTAGATCCCCTCAATAAACCATAAAAAGATTTTATATCAAAATCCTCCTTTGAACCCAAACACCACCTCATCTTATCTTCACCCCAAACCACAAAAAGTACAAGGAACAAAAAAGAAAAGAACAAAAGAGAAAATTAAATACAAGAGAGAAGAATACTAAAGAACAGAGAAAGGGAGTCACTAGATGTGAGTCCCCAAACCCGAGACCAATTAAACAAAGAACCACTGAAAGAAGCAAGCAATTGGACTCTCGAACTATCCACATCCTTAAACGTTTGCCTATTATGCTCCCTCCATATACACCTCATCAAGCACAATAGAACTGAATTCCAAATGTCTAATGAACTTCCCCAATCAATTCCACCAACCAAAAAAGAATATCCAATACTATTCTTGGTAAGACCCACGAAACTCCAAAAGATCTTAAGGAAAAACACCATAACTGATTAGCCTTAGACAATGAGAAGTAAATGATCCAGAGTCTCTCCACAACAACGACACATGGCACACCAGTCAACAAAAGAAAAACCCCTACTTCTTAGATTGTCATTTGTAGGTATTTGACCCTAAGATACGGTCCAAACGAAAAAAGAAACTCCCTGAGAGGCCTTAACTCTCTAAATACCTTTCCAAGGAAAGACTACGGAGGAGGAACCTCGCAACTCATTATAAAATGAATGGATATCAAATTTCCCATTCTTCTTCAACTTCCATCTCATGCGATCCCCACTTTTAGTTGAAGGGATATTAGATTCCTAAACATGGATGAATTCCACCACTAAATCCAATTCCCGATCATTCAAATCCTGAGTGAAACAAGCATCCCAACTCCTCTCCCCCCACTCCCTGTCTTGTCAAGGAAATCTTGATAAAAGCCCCTCTATTAAGGAAAATCTAATACAAAGCGGGGAAAGTCACTTGAAGAGGTTGATCCCCAAATCAACAATCTTGCCAGAATCTCAATCTATTCCCCACCCCAATCTCAAATAGATAATGTTGGCTAAATGCCTCCCAACCCATTCAAATACCTCTTCATAAACAACAACCATGCACACCCCTACCCAACTTAGAAGTCCATCTCCTCATTCTTCCCCAAATCTTGTAGCTACCACCCTCCTCCAAATCCATGTCTCCTCAATCCTTTTTTTTTTAATATATATATAAATAATGATATTTCATAAATCAAAAGCTCCAAGTACATTGGGAGTGTACATGGAAAGGATTACATCAAGAACGGAAATTACAATGATCAAGCATAACAAAAAAATTAGAGCAAGAAAAAAAATTGAAAACAGAACACCAAGCAAATAAAGAGTGGAGGAGCAGAGATTTAATTTTATGAATCGACCGTTTTGCCCTCTCAAACCATCTACTGTTCCTCTCCCGACAAAGACACCATAACACATAATGTGGGAAACTCACCATAGGTCTATATTGCGCTGTCTACCAAATGGACCTTGCCAAGAAGCATAAATTTGCAACACTTTGAGGCATCACCCAAATCACACCAAAAAGGCTCCAAACCATAGACCATAGCTCGAAAGCAATGGGACAATGAAGAAGAAGATGGTTTACCAACTCCCCACTTCTTTTATACATATAACACCAATCCATGATGGGTACACCCTTATTCCAAAATCAATCAAAGATCAAAATCTTGCCTAAGGCGGCAATCCAAGAAAAGAAAGCAACTCTAGGAGGGATGTTTGAGTGCCACACAGGTTTCCACAGGAAGAGGTTGTCAGGGGTCGAGAAAAGGGATAAATAAAACTCGCTAACCTTAAAACCCTTATTCTTTGTCGACTTCCAGCAAAGTTTGTCTTGCCCTTCACCAATAAAGGTCATAGAGTGTATAAGATTTCAAAAAAATCAAATTGTTCCATCTCCTAATCTTAGGGCTCTCTATAGAATCGAAGATCCCAAAGTAGTCGCTGATTAGGAAAAGACATGACATCCGCAAGATAGGAATCCTTGTTACAGCTAAAGCTATAAAGTTCTGAAAATGCCTCCCGAAGAGTACAACCCCCACACCACAAGTGATGCCAAAGTTTAATTCTACTACCATTGCCAACTTTGAAGATGATGGATTTAGAGAAAGCTGGCTAGCCTTGTCTTATAGCTCTCCACAGACTAACACCATAAGCAGCTATTACTTCTTTTGTACACCACCCACACCAAATATTCCCATACTTGATCTCGATAACCCACCGCCAAAGGTGGTTTGTCTCTATGTGGTTTCTCAAATTCCGCACACCCAAACCACCAGACTTCAAGGGGCTACACACCTAGGCCCAATTAACCAGATTGAATTTGTGGGACTCATCAATACCAACCCATAAAAAATCCCGCTAGAGTTTCTCAATGCAATTTGCAACATCCATCGGAATAGGAAAGAGAGATAGGTAATAAGTAGGCAAAGTTGAGAGAGTGCTTTTAAGTAGAGTAACCTTACCACCTTTTGATAAATACAATCGCTTCTAGCTTGCTAATCTTCTCTCCATTTCTTCAAGAATAGGGTTCCAAATTGCCCTATCCTTAAATTTAGCTCCCAACGAAAGTCCTAAATAAGTCATTGTCAGTGAGGACTGCCTACACCCTAAAATGGCCACTAGCTCTCCCACATTTAACACATCACCAACCAGAACCAATTCGGATTTAGCTAGATTAATATGCAACCCTACCACAGCCTCAATGACGCTAAAATCTCCCTCAATTTGCCAATCTAAGTAGGTAAAGCATTACAGAAAATTAGGGTATTGTTTGCAAAAAGGAGATGAGTCACCATTACGAGGGTATGAGATCTGGGACCCACAGTGAATCTGGAGATATAACCAACCAGAACAGCCCCATCTAATAGCCGACTTAAAGCTTCCATCACAATATAAATAAAAACGGAGATAGTGGATCACCTTGACGTAGTCCCCTATAACTCCCAAAGAAATCTTTAGGGCTACCATTGATCAGATTGGAAAATTTGACCATGGAAATGCAAAAAAAAAATCCACTTCCTCCACTGCTCAGAGAACCCACATCGCTATAGCATATACATGAGAAAGTCCCAACTTACATGATCAAATGCTTTCTCCACATCCAATTTACATAAAACACCTGGAACTCCTGCCTTCAGTCTACTATCCAAGCATTCATTAGCAATTAAAACTGAGTCCAAGATTTGCCTATCCGGCACAAAGGCATTTTGGGTTTCAAAAATAATCCCCAAAATAACCCATTTTAGCCTATTAGCTAGCACCTTGGATAGGATCTTATAAATGCCACCCACAAGGCTAATAGGTCTAAAGTCTCTCATGCTAATAGCATTGACCTTCTTTGGAACAAGAGCAAGGAAGGTGGCATTAAGGCTTTTCTCAAAAACAGTTTGGGAGTGGAAGTTGTCAAAGAGCTCCACAATTTCTTACTTTAAAAAATCCTAACAAGATTGAAAGAAAGCCATTGAGAAACCATCTGGCCTCGGAGATTTGTCACCATTGCAATCTTTGATAACACCATAGACTTCCTCTTCTTCAAAGGGTTTGTCTAACCAGGCTGCATCCTCTCCAGAAATCCTAGAAAATTCCACTTCATCAAGGAGTGGTCTTTGCCCTTCATTCTTGGAATATAACTCTTTGTAAAAGAAGGAAATGCGAGCAGCTATGGAACTTGGATTCGATGTCAATTCACCCTCCACTACCGGATTGTTGATGGTGTTAAATCTTCTATGAGAATTTGCAGTTCTATGGAAGAACTTAGAGTTTCTATCTCCTTCTTGATTCCAGAGCACCTTAGACTTTTGTCTCCAACAAATTTCTTCCATAAGGGTTACCTTTTCAAGCTCAGTGCGAAATCGATCCTTCTCCAATATCTCCTCATCTGTTAGAGGATGGCAATTGGCAATTAAATCTAAATCGTTTAGATCTTTCCATAACTTGCGCATCCTACTTTCCACATTCCCAAATTCCTTCTCATTCCATTTCTTTAAATCCAGCTTCAAAGCTTTCAGTTTGCTTGCCATCCAAAAGCTTGGAGAGCCTCAAAATGTGTAGGATTCCCACCAGGATCTCACCTTGTCCACAAAACCATCTATCTTTAACCACACCTACTATCCCTTTGAAAATTCCCCCTTTCTTCAAGGATTGGGAAGTAATCCGAAAGCAACCTTTGGAGTTTTCTTTGATGAATATTTGGAAAATATTCTTCCCAATCAGAAGATAGTAGAAATTTGTCAAGCCTAAAGCATGAAGCCACCTGTTTAGAATTTGACCAAGTAAATGTACCCCCTTCCAAAGGCAAATCTACAAGACCTTGTTCTGAAATAAAATCTGAAAAATCAATCATAGCAGTTGTGAAGGGACCTGAACCAGAACGCTTTGATGGAAATCATACTACATTAAAATCACCACCTAAGCACCAAGGCATACTCCACCAACTACGAATTCCAGCCAGCTCCTCCTAAAGCAATTGCCGATCATGGGCAGAGTTTGGATCATAAATACTAGTAAAAGCTCATTCAAATTGATCCTCTACATTTTTGAATTTACATGAAACAAAAAATCGACCTACTACTTCATCCATTTTTTCCATAGTCCTTCTATCCCACATCACCAAGACTCCCACAGAAGCACCAATAGAGCCCAAACAAAGCCAATCTACATGCTGGCAGCCCTACAAACTTTGTATCTCTCTTCTAGATATGAACTCCATTTTTGTTTCCTGAAGACAAATAATATCAGCACCCCAACTTCTGATCATATTCCAAACCCGGAGTCTTTTTCTCTATCATTCTACCCCCTAACATTCCAAGAGATTATTTTTACATTCATTGAGGTACCACTAAATCCCGATCGCTAACAACATTGCTTAAAGCAGAGTCCTCAAAATTCCAAGAGCTTAGTAAACTCTTCAATTCCTTACTGCCTTTGGAACCCAGTTTGTTACCTTTCTTTCAAGAGCTCTCCCCTTGCACAACAGATTTCTTCTTGGCCTTTAAGGCTAAAAACAGCCCAGTAATTTCCGCTTCGAAACCTTCCAAGGAAGTCCCCACAAATTTCCTGAACGCTTTAATTCGACTGAGAACCCAAGATGATAGGTTTGTGGAAGCACCCTTCACCTCCAAATGGACATCAGGTTTGACCATGGCCAAAGTTTGTACAAACAGGGGCTCCTCCATTGCTACCCCTTGAATTATATTCTTTTCAGTGTACCACAACTCGCACTCCGAACCTGAGACTATAGAGATAGTATCACATTCGTCTGCCCAGCTAACAATGCGCTTTTCTTCCTTAAAGGTGTTGTTACCCTAACCCACGTCTCCTTCATTCTCTGAGAAATTTGAGATGCTCCCAGAAGAATGGTAAAGAGAGAGAGGGATTACAATCCACTTCCCATCACGTTGCTCTAGGACCCAATTATTAGAATTGCCCCAGGTGCTCTCCAAATCACCAACAAGATCCTTTATTGAAGGGCGAGACCCACCATGGCCATTATCAAGCTGACCCAGTGCCAAATCCTTAGATAAACTACCCGACAGAGGTCTCGAACCCAAATCAGCTTGCGAAACCACCTCCTCAACCGATATCGGGAGCTTGTGGTTCACCACAATAGCATTTTGAGAACCTTCGTGCTCTGGGATCGTAGAATTGGGACCTACTGAGATATGCACTGGCTTGCCATACACGGAGGCATGTTTATCTTGAGCTGGGAGGTCTATCGGCATCATGTCTGAGGTGATCCTGGTCTTTGAAGCTTCTTTTGTGAGTGGTTGAGTGACTGAGTGAGTGGGAGAGGATGAGTTTGTGGGTTGGGTAAGGGGTGAAGTGTTTTTGGGGTGGGTAAGAGGTTGAGTGAGGTTCTGCGGCTTGGGTTATGATTATAAGTTACTGATGGGCTTGGGCTGCTGTTTGAGTTTAGCATTGTGAGTAGGTAAAGCCAACGTATTGGACTTAGGAGCCTAGTAGTTATTCCCCTTTCCTTTAATAGTGTTACCCATTTCATTTAAGTTGGGCTTTGTCATGATCTGGTAATTGGGCCTATTGTTCAGAACTTTATAGTCCACTTCTCTAACCTCTGATGATACCATATTCCACTTCCCATCGTTTCCACGTTCGACACGTAGGAATAAGTCTAAGGTCAACGTATTAGTTTTGATTTCCCATTAACATTAGACATAAATTCAGCCCCAATCTTTGCCTTTGCCTTCTTTGAATACAAATCACATTTATCACGGTGAGGATAACTAGAAGCATGGGTTTTCGAATTTTGAAAAACCGCAACTTTCTCATTTCCTTTAATATTGCCGCCGGGCTTGTTATGTCCACCACTGTGATTGTTCTATCCAGTAGCCACCACAATTGGCTTTAATTGTCTATGCTGTTGTCCCTGCCCAGCAAGGGAGGCTGGTTCCAACATTCTCCTCAGGTGCAGACCAAAACCCCTCCATCCACTCCCCATCCTCCCCCTCTGGTATCACAATATTGCCCTGTCGTCGGCCATGAAGAAGTTCAGAAAATAATAGGAACGTGCTGTGGGCATTGGACCCCATCTGTAGAATGAGGACTTTCTCCCCCTCCCTCATAGTTCTCGCAAAGTGATAAGAAGATTGCTTAGAAAGCAATTCCTCCATGTGAAATAACAATCTACGAGCACTTTCTCTTCCCATTAAAATAGAATGCAACAAATTCCCGCCCCTCTCAACAATCCATAGCATGAAAAAAGACCCCCCTTCTTCTATTGAAAACTCAAAATTTTTGGATTCAATGGATAAAAATGTTGAACCACCCATAGCGGATAAACACAAAAACAACCAACCAGCAAAGTGAAAAGCAACTGCAAAATGTTACCCTGAGAAACGAAAAAAAAAAAAAAAAAAACACAATGTAGCAAGCAAAAATCTATGCCTAATTCAAGGTAGCCAGGCCTTGTTTGTGACTAATCCGAGGTAGCCAGGCCTCTACAAGTTTTACTGGGCATTGCTCATGTGTGATTAAGAAATGCACACACGCATATACAAAACTAAGTTGATGCATACTAAATTAAATTCTTACCATTATCCCAAATATCTAAGGCAATAAAAAGCTTACAAATCAAATAAAACTCTTCCAAATGCTACATGGAACATAATAATATGCATACACCAATATAGTCTGGCCTTGCCTTTGTCACTCCTAACATTTTACTAGATACAAAAACTTGTGCATGTTATTAAGAGTAAAACATTTTTTAGGACTATATTTTAGCAAGGTCTTATTAGGGGTAAACTAAATGAAATAAGACCTTTATATCAAAGAGTGCTCGATTGAGATCAAATACCCACCATAGCCCATTTCCCTAATAAGGCTTTATTGAAGGCAGTCATTTTCCTTATTCCTAAACCACCATTAGCCATAGGTGCACACACTTTATCCCAACCTACCAAATTTGACCTGGACACACCCCCTATACCTACCCAAAGAATGAGGAGCCTTTCCTTTTTTTCTACTGTTGATTTATTAGATTTACACAATTTTTGTAACTGATTGTTTACTTGATTATATTTCCTACATACTTAGGTGACTCTTTTTTTTTATTTATATAATTTTATTACTTATTAAAAAAAAAAAAAAAAAATTCCCTTTGCATCTTCTCAATCTTGTTAGCCACATGAGTAGGAATGGTGAAAAGCAATAAAAAAAAAATAGGTAGGAAGATTCGATAAAGTGCTCTTAAGCTATGTCAATTTGCCACCTTTTGACAAATATTTGGTCTTCCACCCTACCAATTTTCTCTTAGTCAATTTTTTGATTAGCTAATTAAAATAGCATTATTAGTAGCATTAGCTGTGGAAGCATGTATGATATATGGATGAAACCTCCTTCTCATGCATGAGCATGCTGATTTAGTTAATTAGAAGTGAAAATGAGAAAAGAAAAAAAAAAAAAAAACGGTGGGGGAGGGGTGGGGGGGTTAAGCTAGTCATAATCTCTATTCAACCATGGGGGGGAAGGATTTATGTTTGCCTCAACTATACTGTATCTCAATATAGTTGGAATTCTTCATAATTGTTTTTATAATCCAAATCAATGCTCTTGATACATGGTCATGAAACATACACATACAATTCAATCCATGCAATTCAAAGCTAAATTATGTTATAAAATTATACCTTTATTCATCCTTGCTTTCCTCCTCTCCATTTTTTTCCTCCTTGTTCTTAGTGGAAGCAGTAGCTTCCTCGTTCACAGTTTCTGTCCTAGATTGTGAACTAGCTGCAGCACTAGTACTGCCCACCTTTGGTGTTGGGGCCGGTGTATTACACCCTAGATGGGCTGAAGAAAGAAACTTATAAATAAAATTATTTTGGGAAATTTGTTTCTTTGCCCCCCCCCCCCCCCCCGGTGCGGGAAATTTAACAATTTTATCTTTTGATTTCCAAGATTGTTTGTGTTTCATAAATCCCCTCTTTGTTGTCCCTGTCCTCGGTGATGGATGAGCATTGGTCATGTGGCTTGTCAAATCAACAAGCTTCTGGAAACGTGCACCGCATTTTTGGAAAAAATTTGACACGGTCTTCACAGAAAGACAAAAATTTAGTATACCCATAATAAAGTAGCCATTGGAGCTTTGTTTCTATATTTTGAGTTGAGACAAAGATACTTAGAAGTAGATCATCAATTGATACTTCCTTCTCCCATAATACATGTATAAATTGCCAATAAAAAAAGTTGTTAAAGGGTTCAAACCAGTAGGTTCAAGAGGGGTCAAATCTCACATGCTTACACCAAATCATTAGCTGGTGAAAAGAGAAGATCTACTAAAAGAGAAGGAAAAAAGAAGTATACCTTGTTGTGTGAGGGAGAAAAAGGAATTGCAAATTTGATTTGTCTTGGGCCCAAATCTCAAATCAAGAGTGAAACGTCTATCTTCTCTTTTGACTGAGTGGATGCAGGGGCGGAGCCACATTGCCCCTTGGGGGGGCCGTGGCCCCTGCAAAAAAAAAAAAAAAAAAAAAAAAAAGTCCACCAACCTATATAGAAATTTTAATTGGACCCCCCAATGATGTACATCCGGCCCCCCCCCCATTTCTGTTCAATTCACTCCCAGCCCAGCATGCTCCAGTTTCAATTATAGGCCTCTTTCATCTTCTAATAAAACAAAACATGGCCCCCTTATATTTAAATACCCAAAGGCACTACCCAACAAAATAACATTTTATCACCCATTCTCAATCTCAAAATCAAAACCCTTTCTTTTGCTATTCTTTTTAGAGAGGTGCTGCGTCTACAAAATTTTTATTGTATTTTTACAAATCCTAAGTGGTTAGTTGTTATTGGTTCAAATTTGAACCTAACACAAGATTACTTTTTTGCTCCAACAATAACAATCAGTAACAACCTGCCACTTAGGATTTGTTATAAAAATTGTGAAAATATTGTAGACATATCATTTCTCTTCTTTTTATTCTCTTCTTGTCTTCTGTGTACACGCCACCGCCCACTCCACTGGTACCAGTAGCCCCCAAACAAAACAAAACTTCAGCTTAGCCCTCCTTTCAAACTTAGTCCTCACAATCCCAAAAAAAAAAAAAAAAAAAACCTGACCATTATTTTCTTTCTTCTTGCTTTCTTAAAATAAATAATTCAGAGAGTGAGTTTTCAGTTTTCTTTTCTTTCTTCAGCACTACACCTTCATCTCTTTTTTTAGTGTTCTTTTTTTTTCTTCTTCTCAACTATATACGCTTACTTAAATATTTACATGCACTTTAATTTTTCATAGATTTTTAGAGAAATATATGATTGAAGGCATGGGGAGGTATGAATAACATCCATATAATTAATAATAGGAATGATGATAGGTTGATTGTTTAAATTACAGTGGGAATTTTGTTTTTTTCTTAAGTACAAATAACATTCATATAATTAAGTAAAAATTTCTAATTAAGAGTTTATTTTTTAAGTTCTTTTCAGGTTAATTTTTGTCATATTCTTAAAGCTTAAAGAATTATGAGCAAACGAAAAACAATTGATGCATTCTTTAAGAAAAAAAGATGTTAGCAATTCAGAATTTAGGACATCTATGGTTGTAGAAACAAATGTGGCTGTAGAAATAAATATTGATACTTCAATGCCTAATGAACACCCTTCCAAATGTTCAAGAATTCAATCTGAAGAAATAGATCGTGATCCAGGATCATGTAAACAAATATGTGAATTTCCTATCAACAAACAAGATGAATCCGACGAGCTTATTTCAAAGAAGGTCCATATCAACCTAAAAATAGAGACTGTCCATACAACAATGATAATCATCGTCGTCGAAAATCGGCCCCTCCATGTAAAAAATCCTGGCTACGCCCCTGAGTGGATGTATATAATTCCAACAAGGGTGGCAATTCTAGTATCACACAAAATACCACAGTTTTTGCCATACCTATTTTTTGGGAAATTTTTTTCTTTATCCCCCCCACCCCTTTTACCTCGCGCGGGAAATTTAACAATTTTACCTTTTGATTTCCAAGACTGTTTGTGTTTCATAAATCCCCTCTTTGTTGCCTCTGCCCTCAGTAGGACTCAAGGACTCCAATGTATGTGCAAAGGCCCCCACCAACTCTACCTCCCATTCATTAAAACCTCGTCAGAACCATATATTCCAATTTCATTACTCACAACTCACCACGTGGCGAGTTTAAAAAAAGGTGGGTAAAATATTGTGGTACTAGCATTGCTCATTCTAGCAAGGTTGGCATTATTTTGAGAAATTCTAGTACCACACAAAATGCTACAATTTTGCCACAACTATCTTATGTGTCAGATTATGACTGATTGCCTGTCACTTTCACATAAATCCACTACTTTTTATTCACTACTCACAATCTGCCATGTGGATAATTATGGCACATTACAAGAAAAAATTTCTATTGCAACGAAATTTTTTGTTACAATAAACTAGAAATTGTTGCATAAATCCTTATTGCAACGAAAAAAATTTGTTACCCACTATTGCAATAAAATTTGTGTCAAATAGGCTATTACAACAAAAATTTCATGTCAATAGCATTTTGTTGCAATAAATTTTCCGCAACAAAATATTTTTATTATTATTAAAAATAGTTTATTGCAAAAAAAAAAAAAAATATATTGTTGCTATAATTTATTAATTGCAACAATATTTTTGTTGAGATAGGCTATTGCAACAGTAATATTTGTTGCAATAAATTACCTTTGAAAACTTATTACAACAAATCTCTTTGTTGCAATAGGTTACTGCAATAATAATTTTTCTAGCAAACTTATTGCAACAAATTGTTTTGTTGTCATAGGTCACGCAACAATAATTTTTAAGCTCTTATTGCAACAAAAAGTATATATATATATATATATATATGTTTATAGCCACTATAATTTCTTTTTCTTACAATAACTTTGTTGCAAAATAGCTTTTTTCCTTTATGAAATTTTATAGAAAAAGTCCAATTGAGAAGTAGATAATAGAGAAGGGAGAGTTGGGGCTTGAACTACTAACATAGAGCAATATTACCACTCAACTAATATTTTGAACCCTCCTAGGAACCCGTTTGGTAAGAGATTTTTAATAACATTGTTGTTTTGTGGAAATATGTGTGGATGAAAAAGTGTATGCAAATACGTATAATATTGTTTAAACACTGAAAACTGTTGTTTAAATCACAGTAAGGTCAATTCATGCTTATCTAGCTATCTTGAACTAACCTTATTCACACAACTCCTTATTACTGTTTCTATCATTGATCTTGCAGTTGATAGTGTTTGTTGCACATGATCAAGTCATGTTATACTAGAATAATTCCTTAATTTGTTGTGTTTTCAATTTGCTTCTATGCTCCATCTTGAGGGGGAGTGTTGAAATATATGAAGCTATGTTACTGAGGTTGCTGAGATCAAATGCAAGCTAGAGAGCTACAGGTTGCTGGAAGTGAATACAAGCTGAAGGCAATAAACTACGGTCGTTTCGTGTAATCTTACATGTAAACTACTTGTAGTTAGTCAGTGATTTATTAGGAAGTCTGTTAGTGTTAGTGACACTTGTTATTTGTTCATTGGTTGCGTATAAGTTGGGATTATTTAGATAATCAGTTAGTTTATTAGTTGTTGATTACTGGTTCTTTGTATAAGTATATAAAAAGATTGTTGTAATTAGTTCCAGAATTGAATGAAGCTTTTCATACAAACAAAGATATTCTCTCTCTCTCTCTCTCCCCGTTTTGTATCTCCATTGATAAAGCTTCAATCTTTCTTGATATAATATCAATATTTTTCTTAACAAATTCATTCGTTCTAGTCTCTTTTATTTGCTTCACTATATTTGAAGTATTATTATAGACGGAGAAAGATATTAAAGAAATGAAGAGAAAAAAAACACTTAAGTTTTTGGATTTCCAAGCCAAGCCAAACCAGTAGGTTCAAGAAAAGAAAAGAAAAGATCTAACCCTTCTGATCTAACCATTCACGTGCTTACTTTAAACTACTAGCCACGTTATTGTCACTACCAACATTGCCACTACCAACGTTGGCACTTGGCACAAAAGGGATGATATGAACGTGAATGGCATGAATCAAACTCATCAGGTAAGGCCAAGAACAATATAAATCACCTATTTAATCCAAAATGAACACTCCAGACTATGTTTTCTAGGGACAAACAGTTTTCTTGAGACGAAAAATGCTCTAAACGTGAATTATCCAAGGGGCCAGTGAGCTATGTAGCTCAATTGATCCAAACAATAAGTCCAAATCCTTGAGAAGAGATATATTGCAAATCAGCGAAAAGAAAAGAAAAGATCTACTAACAGAGAAGGGAAAAAAAGAAAGAAATATATTACCTTGAGAAGACTTGATGTGTGAGGGTGATAATTTTAAACAGGTTTTGTGCTAAACTTTTTCCAATTAAGAATTATATGACTCATATTTAAATAATAATAAGTAGTTTCTTTTTTTAGAGCCCATTTGGATAGGCGTTTGTACAGAAAAAAATGCACGTTTTTGGAAGAAAACGCAAAACAATATGCATTTGACCTCACGTTTTTAGCAAAATATGTTTTCCAAAACGCCAAGAAATCAAGTTTTAAAACCATGCCTCCAACTAGCTTTTTATGAAAACGCTAGTTTCAAACTCATCACTCAAAAGCAACATAAATGTTTTAGAGGTCACAATACCTAAAATACCCTCAAGTATTTGCTTAATAACAAATTTATCAATCTGTAAAATTCTCACCGATGTCTGATCTGACTCTCCAATGCTTGCAACTTTTTGGCACAAGTTATTTTACTGGAAAGAAGATCATGTGACACACTAGAAGCTGCGAGAATGAGATCAATAGTGAACTCTGCAAATTATTTGGTTGAGAAGAGACCCAGTGCTCTTTCTCTCTCCTCTATTTGGTCTCTTCACTTTCTAGACTTTTTACTTCTCTTTTTTGAGGTTGATATTGATTAACAACATATTTAATACTATTACTTTATTTAGATGTCATTAACTCTGTAGTGGGGGGATTGTATAATAAATAATAACTAGTCGCTAACCCGTGCGATACACGGGATAGTTAAATAAAAAGATAATTAATCAACCTCATAGTAAAAGAAAAGGCTAAAAGAACTATTAAGAGACTACTTTGTCCATCAAGTAATCAACCCAAGTGGCATTGTAGCTCATGAACAAAAGTCATTGTTGCATTTCATGGCTACATACTTGCTAATAATGGAAATTACCTATATAAAACTTGAAAAGGGTCAAATGATAATATGGAAAACATTCCATAAATAACTTATTGATGACAGGTATAGAGAGGGGACTAATGTAAGTCATCAATGGAATTTGAGTCATCATCTCATTGCAAATGGAATATAGCTCTATATTAAAACTAAAAGTAAAAGTTCAATAATTCTTTTTCTCTAAAACGTTATAAAAAACTATAAGTAATTTATATCAGTTTCAAATAAAAACCACTTGAAGAATCAACTACTTTAAATCATTATCTGAAAGAGCAGCGACATAAAAACTTAAATAAGTCTCAAAGATGAAGTTCTTCGAACATATTTCAGCACCAATTTCCAAGTTCAACTCTATGTATGGCAACCAATTACTCACCCCGGTTGAAAGCACAATGTTTAGAAGAATCTTCCAAGTATCTTAGTCACAATTTTCATCCACCTCCCTAGATCACTAAACTATATATCTACTAATCTACATACCCTAACTTCAAATACTGAATACAAAGAAAGAGCCAAAATTTGTCAAACGGATTTGTGTAGCGTATATAAACTTAATTTGTTCTACTGCCTTTTATTCACGAAAATAATATAGAAGAAATAGAAAGAAAAAAAAATTGTTAAAAATGAATGCTTCATATCTTCCACCATACTTGTACTTACACATACTAATAGTTATTTTCGAAAACTTGTAAAACAAGTGAATGTACATGCCTAGATTCAGCTGCAGAACCTGAAATACCAAAGCAAACCTCTATAGATAGTGTAGCACAAGATGTAGCATCAATATTATCCTAGCAATCTAATTATCTATTTGATCCATTGGTTGTAGTGGTGGGCCATTGAATTTGTGAACATCTGTAGAGTAATTACTAATCTCTTAATAAATTTAAAATCTGATTGGATTCGTCATGATTTCAACCATTTTGCTGCATTACTTTTTCTAAGTGTAAAATGTGACAAACCTTGCAATGCATGACTTATATTGCCACTATAACATTATATTTTAAAATGAATATGATTTGCATTTAATCTTTTAATACTGGACTAAATTGATCTCTTAGTTGCTTAACTATATATTATATCTGATTACAACTAACCTAATGAATATTTATATTTGCTAAATTATATGGTATAATCTGATTACAACCTCCTTAGTTTAGTTGAACTGAAAATAGTCAAAACACTAAAATTCTACAAATTTAAAGTATATGCAACCCAAAAAATTAGAAAGCAAGCAATCAACACCAATCCAATCAAATATGGTGATGAAAAGTTCTATTCAAGCATTTCTTTGAACACTTTCAGGGGAGTTGAGAAACCAAAGGGAAAAAAAGAGTTTCTTAGAATTGAGAAACCAATTAATATAATAAAAAAGAAAACTGTACTGGAAAAAAGAAAAGAAGTTACACAAACAGTGTGCAAAAATACTAAATAGACTTCTTCATGTTATTGTCTTAAACATTAACAAAGAAATTTTATCTTCACTCATCCTATGATTATCCACTTAAAGCTTTTTTTTTTTCTTTTGGTAGCAAATCTAAGTCATGGATGTGTACGGGATAGAACAATATAGTACCACTTTAAAAGGCTTAGACATAGAAACTTACCCCAAGAGGATGAACTTCTGATGGAATCATTGATTTCATAACTTCTACTTCTAAAAACCTTTCTCATGGACATGCAAGGCCCCATATTTTTGGGTTTTACATGTTGCCAAAAAAATAAACATTCTTAAGGAATATTATAGAAACAAATCATTTTGATCTTTTGCAATTTAGAATCACTTGGAAGTGATTGTTTCTAACATTAAATTCAAAAATCATAAAATTATACATAGACAAATTGGATATTGTACTTCCATAAGGATAGACTTAATCAGGAAATTAGAAATCTAAAGCAAGAAGTTCATGGACTTAATCGGCAAAACAGATCTCTGAACTTGGAGTTGCAACAACTAAGGCAACTGGTGCCCTAAGTACTAGAATCAGCAGAGAACATTAGAGGTTTATCTTACAAACCCCATATATGCTTGTTTTACTATGACGGTCACCTTTTTAGCACACATTCGTTAGTTTTGTTTTTGCTATGCATATGTAACCAATTTGCACCCAAAAATCTGGGTTAATGGTCAATTTCTTTTAGTCATCATCTCCTAAAGCCCATGCTAATCAAATAACCTGTAGTTAAGCAAACTGCCTATTAGGCTAATTTCACCTCATGTATTGATAGCCACAAAATCAAATCAGAATCAAGCAGTTCAATAACGGAACAAAATTTACAAAACCCTAGTTAAATTTCTAGTCCCTTGAAAATCCATAGAGATTTTACTCAAATCAACAAATAGTTTTACAGATTCGAACACACACACACACACACACAAAGTCGAAGCACTCAGTATTAATCGATTGCTAATTAATCGAATCGAACCCTAGGTTTGATAAAGAAAAAAAAAATCAACTTTATGCGATTTTGATCGAAAATCTCAAAAAATAAGAAATAGAAGAAGAAGAAGAAGAAAACGAACCCTAATTTTTTGAAACAAAGTTCTAATTCAACCATCTGATGCAATATGTATATTTTTTAATGAAAAAATGCAGAAAATTTCAGATCCAATGTGAAATCGTATAGATTACCTGAAAATACGCTGAAATCGACGAAGAGCGAGCAAAGCAAGCTGAGATAAAGCTTTAAATTGAGCGAATGAGCGAATGGGGATGCCTTGTAAGGGAGAGGTTTGAGGAATAAAGAGAGAAAGGGGAAATGGCAGAACCTAAGACAAAGCGGAGAGAGAGAGAGAGCTCAAAAGTTAGGGTTTCGGGTTTTAAGAATGCGTATAGGTTAGAGAGAGTGAATGAGTGAGCCACATAAAAGACTGAAAAAGATAAAAATTTAAAAAAAAAAAAAAAAAAAAAGCGAAATTTAAAAAATAGAAAAAAAAAATTTTAAAAACGAAATTTAAAAAATAGAATAAATAAATAAATAAATGCTGACGTGGAAAATTGTGGGAGTTTCAAAAGTTTCGGTTTTATATATATATATATATAGATAAAAAGCTTTGTAGTGGGGCATAGCCACACAGGGGAAGTGATGGTATTGGGTAACTGTGTTAACATGTTTAGCGAGGACTACATTTAAAATGACAGTATATCCTTATCATCAAAATTAAGTCATTTTTGGCAATTTGCACTCAACAAAAAATTTATCGTTTTCGAACCGCAATTTTTACAAATTTTACCAAATGTTTAATCATGACTTTCAAAATTGTTTTCACATTTTAAAATCACTATTTTTTTAAAACACAGTTTCAAAACAGCCAGCCTGTCTAAACAGGCCCTTAGTCCTTAATCCTCACACAGGTCTCGACGCTTGAGGTTATCTCCTTTTTATTTTTCTTTAACAAAAAGAGGAAAAGTAAAAATTGTGAAATTAAATTTTTAAATAGCAGTTGAAGAAGGAGAAAAATACCCAAGAATAAGAGAAAAAAAAATCAACTAAATATACTGCTGGTAAGAAGTTAACACTATTTTTTTAAGAAACGAATACACACACAAAATAGATGAAATGAAATCCAACACAAAAACACACCATAGTGGATTAATATTTAAGAATATCAGGTTCGATATATATATATATATATATATAGGGCAAAACTTAGATACAGTACTTTAGGTACTGTTTCTTAGGTACCCCTTTTAAAATTCTGCCACGTGTCCAATCACTTAAGTTTGTAAACGGCGTTAACCAACCATATCTTCCTCTTCTTCTTCTTCTTTTCTCCTGTGAAAGCCATTCAAAATTCCAGAAAACTCCAAACCCCAACTTCTCACACCTAATCTATAATATTGAGATACAAATCATCCTACAATGCTAGAGCATCCAAAACCTACATATCCAAAAAAAAAAAAAAAACCCAAAATTTTTAGTCTGCATTTTGTTTATTCTGTTCTTGTAAGACCACTGTTTTATTGTTTCATCTTTTTTGGGTTGGACGTTGTTGCTAAGTCCAGGGTCCCATTGTATACTTCTTTTCTATTTATAATACAAAATTCTCTCTTTTTTCTTTAAAAAAAAATCATAAATCCCACAAACCCAGTTCACAAATTCCAAATCCAAATCAACCCAGCCTTCAACAAAACCAAGTCTAAAAGCGCAAAATTCGACTTAGATCTACTGGGTATGAGCTGATCTGAATAGATTGCTCTTAATAGCTCTGTGTGTTAGTTCAAGTTTAAGAGACACTCTGTGTTGTTGCTCCGTCCTGCCGCTTCACCTCCGTGTGTTAGTTCTTAACAGCTCTGTGCTACCGCTTCAATTGCGAAAATGAAGAGGAAGAGGAAGAGGAAGAGGAAGATAGTGGGGTTAGGGTTCTCAAAGCTGATTGAATGGGTGACATTTGAACAAGTGGAATCGTACATAGAGGATTTCTTTTAGCAAAACTTTTCTTTTTCTCTGGAGAGAGAGAGAGATTTAAGGTTTTTCTTGTTTTTTTCATGGCAGATTGGGTTTCAGCAGAACAAGAAAAGTAAAAAAGAAAAATACGGATGGCCAACTTAACGCCGTTTGCAAACTTAAATGGCTGGACAGGTGGCAGAATTTTAAAAGGGGTACTTAAGGAACAGTACCCAAAAGTACTGTATCTAAGTTTTGCCCATATATATATATTTGCATGCGGGTGTCTTTTGAGGAAGAAAATTGCAGTAAAAATTTCTTTTTAGGATAAACAGTAATTACACAATTCCATAATTTTTATAATGACATTTGTAGCTCCAAATTTACAAATATTAAAATAATAAAATTGAAAACATAAGTCACCACTACACACACATGAAAAAGCCTTTAATTCAATATATATATAAATATCTAACTTAGTTAAGCAGGAGGCTAGGAGCATCAATTCAAAATAAAATAAAAAATATAAAAAAATCCAAATTTCTAAACGTTAAACTGGCATTGAAGACAGCTAATAATGAAATCAATAAGAATAAAAATAAAATTATTTTTAAAACTCGTACGTGTCAATATATAAATGAAACAAAATATCAAATTAATACCATTTTTTTTTTTTTTTGAGAAGATCAACTAACAAAATTAGATGTTTGTGCAGATTATTATCCAAGAATTATAGTATAAACATAAAATTTCCAGAGCATCGTTCACGGTTCACCAAAACATATTTATATAAAGAGCACCAAATACAAATTATAAGCTATCCAAACTTGTAACTTATAAGCATTTAAAACATAGATTTGTTTCAATTTTATTAATTATTATATGCTGGATCTTTATCAAATTGTTTAATCTACTAAAACTTGTTAAATGCTATAACTGCGCATTAGGGCATCCATACACACAAGTATGAATCAACAGGAATCATGGCCTACATATGCAAAATTCGCAGGACATTGAAGTTTAAGATTCAAAACTTAATAAGAAATTCAAATCCATGTGAGTTTGAACTACACCTTAGAGACTTGTTTTCATGATACTGGCAAAAAATAAAAATCAACTTATGCACACAGAAAAAAATATTTATGCATATGTATATATATATATATATATATATATATATAATTACTCATATAGTAGAACACATAATCAATCACACAACTTTAATGCACGTGAAACTCCCCTGAACCTTTAAAAACGGGAAGAAAACAATGAACTTTCCTCACAATTTTATTGCAAACATCATCCCAGCTAAATGGAAAAGGGGACATAAACTAACTGGTGAACTCAGAGGCTGTGGCCATGATTCATGACATCTCTAAATGTGATTGCCCCTAAAAAAAATGCCCGGGGGAAGAAGCTTAGAAGGTGTGAAACAGTGAATGCCAAAGCTCAATTGTTTACTCTTTGCTCAGGTTTCGGATGACATATGGAAGAATGCCGCCATGATCAAAATATGCCAACTCCACCTGCAAAAGCAAATTGTATCAAATTCAAATACTGAACAGATGTGAGCAAGTATAACCCCACTAAAAAGATGATTCTTCCATTAACAACTCCATTCATCTTTCTGTATATAAGACTAATCAATAATACGAACTGAGTTTGGAGCAAGTACCTCTGTGTCAAAGCGGACTGTGCACGTGAAAGATTTGCCAGTGTCAGTTGTCACAGTAACATCTTGGCCAGGCCTTATCTCACTGATTTTGCTTGGAAGGTCTATTGTATAGCGCTCATGACCTGTCAATCCTAGTGTTTCTACATCATCACCAGGCTTGAAAGAAAGTGGAATAATTCCCATTCCAACCAGATTGCTGCGATGGATTCTCTCAAAGCTCTTTGCAATCACAGCTTTCACTCCCTAATACAGAAAAGAAAATTGACTTTTAAGAGACCAAATAAAGCGACATGCACCATAGGCAGATAGCAAGCAAAACATAAAATTTGCACTCACAAGTAGTGCTGGACCCTTGGCAGCCCAATCCCGAGAACTGCCACTTCCATACTCTGCTCCAGCTAAGACAATCGTGTCCTGCCCAGCAGCCTTGTACTTCTGCAAATAGAACATAAGTGTTAGATAATATAGCATCAAAAAGCAAGCTACATATTCTGCACAAGCCTGCATGCTTAATGTTCGCCATAACAACATAAAATGGAGAGGAAAGGCCATTTGGCTTTAGCCTAAATGGCTCTGCCCCCCTTAGGAAGGATATGGATTAGATTAACGGGATTGAATCCTGCAGAGTGTGCATTAAACTACCAGGCAAGAGAGAGAGAAATGGAGAGGAAACATTGAAATGAAAAACAATGAAGAATTCACTGATGGCTCCAAAGGACAATCTATTTAATAGCAAGTGCACTGTACTAGACCTATCCCCAAAAGAGGGGAAAATAAGCATACTGCATACTTGCAAATTTCATGTGTGACTCTTGCTTATCCAGAATAAATGAACATCACATCTCAGATTCTAATTTTCCTTAGATCGTGTGATGTGATTTCCAAAGGACCAAAATTGAACGTTCACTTTGGAGTTTTAATATGCATTGAGTGTAATTCCATGTTAATTCAAAATAACACAATTTTTTTCCTGGTAGTAAATGAATGAGCCACAAGCTCTAAATCTGCTAAGCAACTTCACCACCAGAGACAAACAAATCCTGCTAGCATAGATATAGAAAATTTAGTTTTTTCACCAGAGGCCAGTATTTTTTTTTTTTTTTTTTGATAAGTAATAAATTTTATTTGAATATAAAACCATCTAATACACAGGTAGTGCACAAGATGTAGGTCATATCTAGGATTTCAATGTACAAAAATCAAAAAAATCAAGAAAATCAAAAAAGTTTGAACAAAAAAACTTCCCTGAAGCCAATGACCACACAAACAGACACAAAAAAGGAAACCCAAGTATATGAGTATAATGTGTATGAGCAGGAATAGTAAATTTGATAGAATAAAGGATGAACTGCAAAAAATATAGATTTCATGGGACTTACCATTGCTGCATCAAACACATAAAGCTTCTCTCCTGTTGGGATGTGAATTGTCTTGGGACCCACTTCTCCATTCAAGAGCTTGTTGACAAGACGAATATTGGCAAAAGTACCCCTTGCCATGACTTCATCATTGCCGCGACGACTTCCATAGGAATTGAAGTCCTTGTAATCAACCCCACGCTCAAGTAGATACTTTGCAGCAGGGCTATCCTTGTGGATACTCCCTGCTGGAGATATATGATCAGTGGTTATACTGTCACCAAATTTGAGCAAGCAAAAGGCATCTTTTACTCCATGAGGACCAGGAGGGTCCATAGTCATGTCATTAAAATATGGTGGCTCATGAATGTAGGTTGAATTTGGATCCCAAGAGTAAAGAGTTGAAGAGGGGACCGAAAGCTGATTCCACATGGGGTTCCCCTTTGTGATAGCCTCATAAGTGCTCTTGAACATATCAGGCAACACACTAGTTTGGACTACCTAAAAACGAATAACATTCAACATTCATTGGGGCTCAATTCTTTTATTCATTTGACCACAAATAGTTTCTATCACAAATATCAAAACTAAAGACATCTACCTCTGCAATTTCTTCATTACTGGGCCAGAGGTCTTTGAAGTATACACTCTTCCCATCCTTCCCTGTGCCAATTGGCTCTTTGTCAAAGTCAATGTCAACCTGAAATCATCAAAAGGTTGTAATGATTGAGATTTAGCACCTATACAAGAAAAAAGAAAAAAGTAATCTTTTCAGGTATGGTGGGTGTGGATTTGGCTGGTGTTTTATGAGTGTTGGAGAGGAGAGACAGAAGGGGGAGAGGGAAGAAGGGGATGTGCTGGAAGAGAAACTGGTTTAGAAATAATATCAGAAAAGCATGCGATCTTGAAAAGAGTTTATCTGCCAGGAGTTGGGATTCCGAATTATATGTATACCTTTCTGTTTCCATTGTTTGGAAAAATACGGTTCTTAGTATTATAAATGTCCCATTTTTCCACAAGTCTGAATATTGCTAAAGCTTAGTATATAATATTATCCCAAATTTGAACATGGAGACATAAGCAAGATGGAGTACCATCCAACTCTAGTCTTGAAATAAGTGTATAGATGGCATCAGATATGTTTACAAATCACTGCATGGTACTGAGGCAATGACTCATCTGAGTAACATTTTTATGCATAATTTGAAGAATGACAACATAGTCACTTCATGTTCAAATTATTCAGCTGTGTAGCTGGACTTCATATTCATGAAGAGGCCCTACTAGTCAAGTTGTCTATCACGTGCAAGATATCTCAATTGCATTCAAAGGGGGCTTCAAAACATGGACAAGGAAAAAAAAAGTCTTTTACCACAAAGTTATGCACATACCGTGCCAGCAAGTGCATAGGCAACAACCAAAGGAGGTGAAGCAAGATAGTTAGCTCTCGTTAATGCATGCACACGGCCTTCAAAGTTTCTGTTTCCAGACAGAACAGCAGCAGCAATAACGTCTGCAAGTATAAATGAAGAGGATTATAGAGAAGAGAAATATGAAATAGATTGAAAACCTAAAAGTACAAGGACCTGAAAGTCAAATGAAAAAATTAAAACTTCTAAGGGAGACATCAAAATCGCAAAATCCCAGATTGACACTTAAGATAGAACAAAGTAAAAGAGAAGCAAAATTCATGTAAGAGCCAGAAAAAAGGCCAATAGGAACATTGGTCACAGGTTACGAGAACAGGCATTATTATGCAGTAGTAATATATGTACAAGATATTTTTAGTGAAAAAATAAATATTTAGAGAGAAGAAGAAATAGAGAGTGAGGACTTCTTCAAGGGAACCTGACCTCCTACACAACTAGTATCTTAACTGAAATATATCTAATGATATTTTATTGATAATTCTGCAGAATTTATACACACATACTCATAGAGCTTCCAATTCATAAGGTTTAACAGCTAAATTCTTGACACAAAACAAATATAAAATTTTCATATATTCTTACTGAAAAAAGAAAAGAAAACATGGTTCAAGGTAAATACCATTATCTGAAATTGCAGAAGCGACTGATTCATCAAGTTCCCCAGAATTCCCAATACATGTTGTACAGCCATAGCCAACAATATGAAAGCCTTGCTCATTTAAGTACTTTTGCAGACCACTACAAACACACCAGAAAAAGTATTTCTTCATTGAAGATATCAGGCACCCAAAAGAATAATTGAGTTTAGTTTGGTAATCAGGCAATCAATAGAAGAACTGGACATTGATGGCATACCTCTTGAGCAGATATTTAGTAACAACTCCAGAACCAGGAGCAAGACTTGTTTTAATCCATGGTTTAACCTAGTTCATAAATGTCATAATTACATGTTAGAAAAATATAATTATACCTACCACATATGGAATAGAAAGTGAATCTCAGAAGCCAAACTGACCTGCAAACCTAGTTCACAGGCTTTCTTTGCAACAAGACCAGCGCCAAGCATGACACTAGGGTTTGATGTGTTTGTACAACTTGTAATAGCTGCAATAACCACACTACCATGCTTAAGTTCAGCAGGTTGTCCATGGAATGAAAATTTTACAACCTTATCCTTTTCCTCTTTTGGTACAGCAAAGCCCTGCAAGAAACCAAATTATCACATATACAGGCACAAGAAACAAATCAATCCCACTCCCCCCAAATAAAACTGAATTAGTCTCACATCAATACTTGGAATTAGGTATCTATGCAATGCATTTTTGGTTCCACTTCCAGCAAGATGTCATTCACAACCTTAAATAAGCAAAGTCTAATAATTTATTCATTTCAGGTTTGATGACTAAATTGCAATTCCAATTATCTAAAAATTGCTCCTATTAGAATGCGAAAAAATCATGGAACAGAAAACTGCATGCTATTGAAACTAGACCTGATCATGCAATGGGCAGCCCGCGTGGCTTAGTAGAGCTCATCTGCCAGGTGCGCACGGGCTCACATTTTAGGACCTACGAACTAGGACAAGCTTAAAAAACAGTGCTGATAAGATTTTGGGCTGGACTAAGGCTAGGTGCTCATAAGCCCTGCCAGCCCAAGAACACTCTCAACAGACAACAGGGACAAGCCCACTTACAAAATGCATCTTTAAAAATAAGAATTGGCTTACGAACTGGGCCAGGCTGGGCATATTTTTCAATCTCATATGCATATAACCAATAAACCAGGCCCAGCCAGGTTTTGAACATGATCAGGTCTAATTGCAACCCACCTTAAATCCAACTTGGTTGTCAAGACATGCATGCCAGTCAGCCTTCATCTCTTTCAATGAGACCCGGTCATGAGGCCTGTTCACAAATAATAAATCATGGATTAATAATGAACTCAAAAGATGCAAATAAAAGAGAGGGGGTGGAGGGAAGGCGACATAAGGCATACCGCTTTGGTCCTGAAACACAGGGTTCAACATCTGCCAAGTCCAATTGCAGATAAGATGTGTACACTCTTTCTTGTTGAGGCTGGATCACCAAAAATTGTCTTGTTAACCTCGGATCTAAGACTTCCATCTTAAATTTAATATCTATTAATGAAGATGACCAGAAATAGGAGACCATACCTCATTATAGTCAACAAACATTTTGTTTGCACGCAAATATGTTTCTATCATTGACACCTATATAAGCAAAATAATGGTCACACCACATGATATAACTTCACTTAGCACCAATATCTTTAACACAACATCACTCAAATCAGGTGGAGGAGGAGGAAGATCTCACTGTCTCATCACTTCTTCCAGTTAATTTAAGGTATTGCAATGTCACATGATCTACAGGGAAAAAGCCCATGGTTGCCCCATATTCAGGAGACATGTTAGCAATAGTGGCCCTATCAGCCAGTGATAATTCACCCATACCCTCACCTGTATGCATATGAAAATGAGTTAGAGCTATATACAGAATAAAATGAGGTCTTTTGACTGGAAATTTTAATTCCTACAGATAAGGAGACTAACAACTGAAATTTCTACCTTTCACATCTCCAAAATTATTAGCTTACCATAAAACTCAACAAACTTGCCAACAACACCATGCTTCCTCAACATTTGGGTCACAGTTAAAACTAAGTCAGTCGCGGTAACACCATTATGCAGTTTTCCCGACAACTTGAATCCAACAACACCAGGCAATACCATGCTCATTGGCTGTCAAATTTGCAATATACAAAGTTGAATGAAGACACAAAGTCAATTATGCTTTATGCACATTTCCAAAGAATGGTAGCAAATGCCTTGTTGGTGAGTGCTAATTCAAAGACAGTTGTGACCATGGAAGAAGGTTGTGTATTTTAACAGATAAACCTAAATGGGTTTTTTTTTTTTTTTACAAGTATAGTGAACAGATTAATCTTTTTCACCAATGCAAATGTCCCAACAATGAAGTAGATTTACTAGATTGAACAACACTTTTTGATTCAAGTTAAAAGAAATTCCCTTCCAAACTCAGGGCACTTTACCTGCCCAAGCATTGTTGCCTCAGCTTCTATTCCTCCAACTCCCCAGCCTGCAACTCCCAACCCATCAATCATAGTTGTGTGGGAATCAGTACCCACCACACTATCAGGGTAGAGAGTGCCATCAGTGTTAAAAACAACCCTTCCAAGGTATTCCAGATTAACCTACGATTGATCAGAAAAACATAGTTCCAAATATGTCAATGTCAATTAACAAAGTGACTCGTTTAAAGCAAGCAAGGCCTATCTACAACGGCTCAAAGGCAAGCAATGGTGGTGCACCACATGTTTTGCACTCAAAGAATAGGGTGCATATTTCATGAAAGTTGCAACCTAGCATCTTAAGCCTATCTTATAGCACCACACTGAACACTTGCCAAGCAGTAAAAGTAGGATTTTTTATGTGAATATACAATGTCAAATTCCTTACCTGGTGAACAATTCCTGAACCAGGAGGAACGACAAGCATGTTATGGAAAGCAGATGATCCCCACTTAAGAAAAGCAAATCTCTCCTTATTCCTCCGAAACTCATGTTCCATATTAGCCTGTACTGCATTTTCGGATCTAGCCACATCAACTTGAACAGAATGATCAACAACAAGGTCTACTGGAACCTGGATGCAAATATATGATGTTAAAATGAAATCCCCATGAGTCATATGAATGGACAAGCCGTAATGTATAAAAAAAAAAAATTTATTTAAATGTACTAGGATTATACAATGCATTTTCATCCACCATCAACAATCATATTAATTTTCATTGTAATGTAACGTCAAGGACACAAACCAAAAAATCATCAACATCTGAGGCAGTTTTAAATATCATCATTTAGAACTGAGAATAAAAACGAGAATTACCAATGATCAAGAACAACAGCTACATTCATCTGAAAGCTAAACACTTCCATTACAGGAATTTAATTCCATCTGATGTTGGAATAAAGACTAAAATTGACACATTGATGGACTCAGAACCTTGTAGGTAAAACTAATTGGTATCCAACTATGCAATAAAATTTATATGGAAAAAATGGAGATTCACAAACCAATGGATTGATCTTGTTAGGATCCGCACCAAGCTTCTTCATGGCATCCCGCATGCAAGCAAGGTCAACCACTGCCGGTACTCCAGTAAAGTCCTGGTAAACACAACACAACCCTTACAAAGTGGACTAAAGTAAATACTTCAAGCTAACACAATCACAAAAATCATTCTATGAACCTGCAAGAGAACACGAGCAGGCTTGAAGGGAATTTCAACTTGCTTTGGAGATGTATTCTCCCAATCAATAATCTTTTCAACATCATCAACGGTAACTTGGAAGTTGTCACAATTACGTATGGCAGATTCCAAAAGAATCCTTATAGAGTATGGCAGCCTGTCTGCAATTCTCCAAAAGGTCAAATATGACTTTATCAAAAAACTGTAGAAACAACAACAACTTAAACAAATACTGAATTTTTTTTTTATTATAAGTAAAACAAATACTGAATTTGATATTAGCAGGAGGCAAAATAATAAATCCCTTTAAAAATGGAGTGAATATGATTCATAGAAGGATAATATTTTTACCCAGGAAATCGCATAAACCTGTTTCTCTCCATTAATATACTTGGTGCCAGATAGGACAATAAACAGGATGTTCAGGAAAAAAAAGGTGGTTTACTAATAGAATCTAGAATAAAATTAAAGAATGCTAAGCTAGAAGAATACAAACAAAAGAAAAACAGTATAGTTTATCTCCGTAAATTTAATGTACATACCAATTCTGGGATCATTCAGAGCCGGCAAACTATAGAATTTCCCGAACTCGCCACCTCCAGGCTTGGGAAGACTGGTCAATATTTTCTTGAAAGCATGTTCAGTTGCTGAATAGATAGAATGGAAAAGAAAATGATTCACTGAAAAATTCTACCCAGACATTCTAAATTCATAGTAGAAACCCTCAATTACAGGCATCAAACAAATTAACCAAATGATTAAAAATTCAATCTTTTGAAAAAATAAATAATAATAATAAATATCTCCACACTTTTTCATTTAAAACATGCCAAAAAAACCCATTTTTTAGCCTTACATTCCAAACTTCTAAAAATAATTTTCTAGTTTAAAACTGGGATTTTTGGCCTCAAGAATCTGTTCCAAACATACTCATACACAAAACAAGCACTTACTTACTATTTAGGTAATGTTTGGCATCTCTCTTAGAAATGCATTTCTCATATTTCAATAAAAGGAAGTGCATTTTGCAATTTTTAGTGCAGAGTAAGTCGGTCAGGTGGTTTAGGAAGGCATGGAAGGCTGAGGTGGCGATTGGGGCTTAGGGATTGTCTGGTAGTTGTGTTAGTGGGATTTGAGACTGTGAGTATAGGTGGAGAGGTGGTTTTCCCAGAGTTAATTTGCTTTGTTATTACAATTTCACAATCAAATTCTTTAATTTTCTTCACCAATGCTGGCTTTTGTACATTCATCACGAATTCACTATTGAATGCTTATTTGTGATTTCCTTGATTGAGTTTTTGCAAATTTTTCTGTTCAATGTGTTATTCATGCTGGTCAAGGAAGGCAAAGGTGAGCTAGGCACCTGGCCAATGCGAGGCAACACTAAGGGCACCTCTAAGGCGAGCCACCTTCACTAAGGCACTCACCTTTAGAGTGAGAGTAAGGCAAGTGCCATAAACCATGAAAAAAGGTGTTAAGGCAATTAATATACCTAATTTCTTCATGAAACTCAAGTCAAAAACACTTGATTATATATAAATGATTTTTTAAGTTCTACATGTATAATAACTATATTTAGAATTTTTCATGGCTCAGAGAATACAAGGCCTTGGCTCTTGGCAAGTGTAAAAGTTTTGGATGAATAGGATTGATTGTTATGATTTGGAGGAAAAGAGGGATTTTTTGTTTTTTTTGTGAGCGTGCGTGTTGGGCCGTGGATGCATTTGGGACTTGTATTGGGATTTTCTTTCTATTGCTGTTGAGAATGAATGTTTTTAATTTTGTTGTCTATTTTTTTTTTTTAATGGAAATTTAGACAAATATGTTTGAAACAGAACAATATTTTATATTTGTGTTATGGTTCTTATTTTAAAAAAAATTATTAATTGAGTAATGTTTTCATAATAAATTAGTACGTAACAACAACAAAAATATGTTTTCTCTAATTAGACAAAATTTTAGCATAATACCAAACCTTAACTATTTCCTCATAACCCACAAACACTGACACAAATACATTATATCATACATACATACATACATACATACAAAACTAAAAACAATTTAACAATTTGGCCGAACATTATTTATTCGCACTTACCCAGAAAGCGATTAAAATACTTTCACGAATGATGACTTTTATATAATAAAGGCATGTTTGTTTGCTTTAGCTTAAAATCCCAAAACGCCACGTAAACAAACACGTACTTATACATACATACATGCATATACCTATACATTCAGAAGCAAGTAAAAAGAAGAGAGTACCGGAAGTTGAGAGATTTCGGTCGAGAACCGGAGCGGCGGTTCGGGCCTGGGCTCGGAGGCTAACGGAAGATCCGCATCCCCGCCAATTCACGCCGTGGCTCCACCGCGTCGTCGCCGACCACCTCAGCGACCGAAACGCCTTCGTCGATAAGAACCTCTGCTTCTGATTCGCAAACGACGCGTACGCTTGCGAAGACGAAGAAGCCGAGGCTGAAAACAACGACGACGAGAATCGCAACCGCGGAGCTCTGAGCAAGGCCGACGATGACGTGGCCATGTTTACTAGGCTTTAGGGAAACCCTAACGCCGTCACTGTGTGAGAGAGAGAGAGAGAGAGAAATGAAGGTTCTGCAATGGTGGTGAGGTGAGGGGGTTCTGTTATAGAAGGAAAAGGAGGAAGGAGGGGGCTTTATGGGCACAGTGGCATTTCTGTATATTTGAATAAAAGGTGTTAGTGTGGGGTTTATCTTGGCCGGTTGATGGGATTATAGAAGGAATTGACGGTGCAGGATTAGGGTGGGGCCCATTTGATTCGGTTTGACTTTGACGTTTATAAACTATATTGCAGTATTATAATCCGCGAGTTTTCTGGAATTTGAAGGATTTTTCTTTTCTTTTTCTTTTTTTAATTTTGAGGAATAATTATTTGTCCTATCATTCACTTAGGCCGTGGGCTGCACAAGTTTAGAAAATTTTGAAGTTTTTTTTTTTTTTTTTTTTACCCCAGTGTTTTCTTTAGAAATTTCACCGATAAAATATAAACTCATAACTTGTTAACTTTTCTGACCACGAATGATCAATCAAAGGTAGTGGGTTCTTGTAAACAAAAGGAGAAAAAAAGTATCTACAATTTATAGTTGCGTACATCAATATATTGTGAGATTGGGTGTATCCCTATAATTGATAAAAAAATAATTTGTTGGATATATATATATATATATATAAATAATGTCTCATACTAAATAATAATGACAAGAGTGAATTATTAATATAATATAGTTGACCTAAACTCATAGACTTAAGTTTTTTTTTTTTTTTTTTGGGAGAAACCAAACTATCAGTAGCCTGGGCTTTTATTCAAATCAAACAAACATTAGTGAATGGCAAAAATTACAAGAGGGGACAATGTCCGCAGGAAGGTTTTCTAACCAGACCTGTGGCTCCCAATTGTTCTTAACATTTTTTGCTAATGCATCTACAACAATATTTCGGTGTCTAACATTAAAGATAAAGTTTAAAGATTGAAGAGTAGCAGCTTGGGAGCGAATATCCTTGATAATGTGGCCATAAGCCGAGTGCTCAGAGTTGTCTTGTGAGATGGCATGGATCACCTGAGCTGAATTGCCTTTGAAGGTGACTTCCTAAAGACCTAGTTCCACTGCAAACTTCATAGCTTGTCGACAAGCAAAGGCTTCCAACTCAACCACTATCTGAGCTAAGGGAACTGGCATGGATAATGCACCGATAGCCTCCCCACACCAATCCCGAATGATGATTCCTAGGCCTGCTCGGTTGCAAGATTTGAGTATCGCGGCATCGAAATTGGCTTTAAACTTTTGAGCGTCAAGTGGGCACCATTGCTGAGACAGAGAAGTAACAGTGGTAGTTGGTGTCGGGTCTAGGGAATTAAGGAACTCCTGCAAATAACTTCCAACCAGAGAGCAAATTCTATTGAGGGGCTAGACTGATAAGTTGAATTGCAATGCATTGCGACGGTTCCATAGCATCCAACCAATGATGATGAAGATCTCGGACCTATAGTCATCCCTAAATTGCATGAATCTGTCAAGGAGATCTTGGAAATCTGGCAGATGGGCATTGGCAGAGTGAAGGAACCAGGATAATGAACTCCAAACGGAGTCCAGCTTCGTGCATGACCATAGAGCGTGTAAGGTATCTTTGGGTTGGGCTTGGCATGCACTGCAGATTTCAGTCGTAGAGATGTGTCTATGATGAAGGTTGGCCATTGTTGGCAGAGAATCGTTGCACGCACGCCAGGCGAAGTGCTTGATTTTGTTTGGCACTCTAAGCTACCACAATCGTCTCCAGAACTGCCTTTAAAGCTCCAATGATAAGGTACCTGCACTATTAGTAATATTACATGAAACAAGAAGCTTATAGGCACTCTTGGTTGTAAACATACTGTTAAAACTAATGCCCTTTGTTCAATGCTTGAGGATGCATCTGATGAAATTAATGCAGGACAGCAATGTAAGAGTGGAGCAGCACCACTTGCACACAATTTCAGCTACAATCAATGCAAAGCAGAGGCATAAAAAACAGAGCATCAGTGGGCTTGCAAGGATGTGCTAGAGACCATTGAAGCTGTGTCTTATCATAAAGTGTTTATACATAGTTTTGGAGATCATAATACACGTGGCTTGTAGGCATTGGTCTGTCTTGTAAATGCTATAATACCTTTGTCTAGTTTAGAATTGGTAGAAACTAATTTTGCTGAAAATTAGGGACATAGTTACCTGAGACGTGTATATGTATAGAATAACCTTAATGTATTGGGATCAAGGTTATCAATTCCGTACTGGCCAACAATCCGGTACGCTCGAACCCCCTATTTCGTACCGAAAAAAATACCGACCGTACTGGCCAATTTCGAGCAATACCGGCCGGTATAGAAAAAAAGTTTTTTTTTTTTTTTTTTAAGTTTTGTAATTTTTGAATTTTTGTTAGGACAGAATGGTAACTTATTTGCATTAACTTATTAGTATTATTTGTTTTCTTAGTATACAATGGTAACTTTTAAGCTTTCTATTTTATTTTTTTTCCCTTTTAATTGATACTAAAGTCTAAAACCATGAATAATTAGTTCTGAATTGAGGAAATGTTTTATGGTAAACTTTTATATTTATTATAATATATATATACACAGACACATACATACATATAAATATATATATATATATATTTATTTATTTATTTATAGATATAAAAAATAGCGGTAAACCCGAAACGGTACACCGGTATTAACCGGTGTCCGAAATATATCATACCAGTGGCCAAACCGGTATGGCCTCCGGTACGGTATTGACATCCTTTGGGATCAGTTTTTGTATTACATTCATTTTCTGAATCAATAGAGTTCAACTCTTCTATTTTAGAAAGAAAGTTCCAGATTTTATATGGTATCAGAGCACAACGAAGACAACCTCAAAGCTTCTTCAATGGCGTCCTCTGATTCAAGCAACCAATCAGATCAAATCAACAACGAATCTGATCCAATCAACAATGAATCAATTCCTAAGAATCCATACTTTCTCAGTCCAAGTGAGAATCCAGGAAGTGTTTTGGTGACACAACCACTACTTGGAATGCAAAATTATCACTCCTGGTCAAGGGCTATGATCTTAGCTCTCACTGCTAAGAAGAAGATAGGGTTCATCAATGGTAGAATTCCTATGCCCGATCCAGAATCTCCTCTCTATGAAGACTGGCAAAGCTGCAATACAATGGTACTTTCTTGACTTATCAATTCAATGCATGTTGATGTATCTAGTAGTATAATCTACTGTGAAACTGCTAGAGATATGTGGTTAGAATTGAAAAACTTGTTGTCACAAGGCAATGGTCCCAAAATTTACAATCTTCAAAGGGAGATTTCTCACATCACTTAAAATCAATTGTCTGTGACTGAGTATTTCACAAAATTTAAGAGATTATAGGATCAATTGTTGAATCTTGAGCCTTTACCAGATTGTAGTTGTGGAGCAATGAAAACCCTAAGTTCTACTCATGAAAAAGCTTATGTGATGCATTTTTTGATGGGTTTGAATGAGAATTTTGATACTCTAAGGACTCATATTTTGATGTATGAGCCTCTTCCTTCAATTAGCAAAGTTTATGCCCTAGTTCTTCAAGAAGAGTCTCATAGGAATATTGGACATGGAGGATCATTTGTAGCAAAACCAGATTCTGTTGCTATGTATGTCAATTCAAAAGGCAATAGTTCTGGAAATGCAAATTGGACTAAGGGAAACAACAAAAAGGAAAGGCCCTTATGCACACATTGCAACATGCTTGGGCATACCATTGACAAGTGCTATAAAGTTCATGGATATCCACCTGGGTATAAGCCAAAGGGAAAATCTAATGCTAATCAAGTTTCTTGTGATCAAGGAGCTATGGTTGAGCATTCTTCACTTGGATCAGTTCAATGTCCAATCACAAAGGCTCAATGTGAGCAACTATTGGCTTTCTTCAACACTAATTCTAATTCTGGTGATAAGCATAAAGTAGCTACTGTAAGCAGTGGTGATGGAGTGCCAAATGAATGGAGTTACTGGTGTGGCTTCTTCAGTTGGTGTTCCTGCTGGTACTGGTTTGGCAGCCACCATTTCACATCCATCAACATCCACTTCTTATCTTGAGACTATGGCAGGTATGACTTCAGGTTTGTCCTTTAATTCCAACTTGAAGCATTTAGTTTTCTCTGCAAAACTTGTCAATAAAGATATGTTTTCATCCACTGATTGGGTCATAGACACAGGTGCTACTGACCATATGGTGCACTCTGTTACTTGTTTTACTTCTATAACTTCTACTCTAAACACATATGTGAATTTGCCTAATGGTGAAATTGCCTTAGTAACCCATATAGAAACTGTCAGAATTTTAGAAGCTCTCATTCTATATGATGTACTTTGTGTTCCAGCCTTTAGTTTTAATCTCATATCTGTCAGCAAGTTAGCCAAATTTGTTCTATGTTGCCTTATTTTTCTTGGTACTTTCTGCTTCATCCAGGACCTTGCTCATTAGAGCACAATTGGTCTGGGTAGAGAGTACAATGGTCTTTACCTGCTGGAAGAAAGCAAATCCATTTCTACTTCAACTTCTGCAGTGTTTACAATCAATTCTGTTCAGCCACATGTTTGGCATCTCAGATTGGGGCATTTGTCAAATGCCAAATTGGCTTTGATGAAGATAAATAAAATGCCTCTTTATGGTTATGTAAATAATTTTCATTGTGAAATTTGTCCTCTAGCAAAACAAAAACGATTACCTTTCAATAAAAGTGTTCATATTTCTGAAAATTGTTTTGATTTAGTGCATTGTGACCTATGGGGTCCTTTTTCAATAGCCACCATTGACAATTGCAAGTACTTTCTAACCATTGTAGATGATTGTTCAAGGTCTACTTGGGTCTATTTGTTGAAGCACAAGTCACAAACACAGACTGTTTTAGAGCAATTTTATAATCTAGTTGAAACACAATTTGGTAAAAAGATTAAAGTTGTGAGGACAGACAATGGGACTGAATTTTTTATGAAGGATTTCTTTGCACAGAAGGGTATATTGCATCAATTAAGTTGTGTTGAAACCCCTCAACAAAATACTATTGTTGAGAGGAAGCATCAACACATCTTAAATGTTGCAAGATCTCTCATGTTTCAATCCAAGTCACCTTTATATCTATGGGGGCATAGTGTTTTAACTACTGTCTACTTGATCAACAGAATCCCAAGTTCACCATTGTCTCACAAAACACCTTATGAAGTCCTTTTTGGTCATGAGCCAACTTATAATCACTTAAGAGTGTTTGGTTGCTTATGTTATGCATCTACTCTTTCTCATGCCGGATCTAAATTTGACCCTAGAGCTAAAAGGTGTGTATTTTTAGGGTATCCTTTTGGGGTAAAAGGTTATAAGGTCTATGATCTTTCTAGCAAGTCTGTTTTCATTTCTAGGGATGTAATTTTTCATGAGAATATTTTTCCTTTTGATGGTACACATGCTGCTCTTGTTGATCCTTTTCTTTCAGATTTAGCCTTCCAAGGTACTGATACTTCCAGCACAGGTACTAATTCTTTTGTTGCTCCTACTTTCATACTAGATTCACTTTCTGATTGTTCTAGTACTTCAGTTTCACCTTCTGTCCCTAACTCTGTTGATCATTTTGTTGAAACTTCTAATACCTTACTTGATGATGCACCTACTGCTGATTGTTTTCCTTCTCAACTTCCTTTAGTTCCTTCAGCTGCCTTACCAGATCAGACATGTACATCAACACCAAAAGTACCACCTGTACCTATCAGAAAGTCAACTAGGACTTCAAAACCTCTAGCTTACTTGGAAGATTATTCTTGTGCTTTAGCTTGCTCTCCTACTTCTAGTGGTCCTTATGATATTAGTAGTAGTCTTACCTATGCACATCTTGTTCCCAGCTATCAATCTTATGTCCTGGCAATTAGTTTAGCTCCTCAAAAGCCTCAAAGCTTCTTTCAAGCAGTCAAAGATCCACTTTGGAGAGAAGCTATGGATAAGGAAATCCAAACTCTTGAACAAAATCATACTTGGGATCTAACTACCTTGCCTCCAGGTAAGATCCCTATTGGCTGTAAATGGGTATATAGAATTAAGTTGAAATCAGATGGGACTATAGATAGATATAAGGCAAGGTTAGTTGCAAAGGGTTATACTCAAAGGGAACGTCTAGATTTCATTGAAACCTTTTCCCCTGTAGCTAAAACAGTTTCTGTCAGGGTAGTTCTTGCTTTGGCAGCAGCTAAATCTTGGCCACTTCATCAATTGGACATAAACAATGCTTTCTTTCATGGTGATTTGTTTGAAGAAGTATATATGTCACTCCCTCCTGGTTTTCACAGTAAGGGGGGGTCTACATCTACTGTACCTATTGTTTGTAGGCTTGTTAAGTCACTTTATGGGTTAAAACAAGCCTCTAGACAATGGTACACTAAGCTGTCTTCAACCATTCAGCAACTTGGTTTTGTTCAATCCCAAGCTGATCACTCATTATTTGTGTATGCCAAGGGTTCTTTGTTTATTGCATTGTTTGTGTATGTGGATGACATGGTGATTATAGGAAATGATCCAAACTGTGTGGCAGATTTAAAGTCAGTTCTGGATGATAAGTTTGGAATAAAGGACTTAAGGTCACTCAAGTATTTTTTGGGACTTGAAATTGCAAGGAGTGATAAGGGAATTAGCTTGAATCAAAGGAAGTTTGCACTTGAGATTTTAAAAGAAACAGGAATGATGGGTTGTAAGCCTTTGAAAACACCCATGGAGCAGCAACTTAAGCTGTCAAAGGGTGATAGAGAGCTTCTAAAAGACTCAAGTCAATATAGGAGGTTTATAGGCAAGTTGATGTATTTGACTTTCAGTAGACCTGACATTACCTATGCTATAAATAGGTTGAGTCAGTTTCTAGCACAGCCTAGAGTTCCTCATATGCAGGCAGCCAATAGGATATTACAGTACATTAAAGGAACTCCAGGCCAAGGGGTGTTTTTTCCTTGTGAATCAGACTTGCAGCTGAAAGCATATTGCGATGTTAACTGGGCAGGGTGTCCAGATACCAGAAAATCACTTACAGGGTATTGTGTCTTCTTTGGGGATTCATTAATATCATGGAGATCAAAGAAACAATCCATGGTTTCAAGATCTTCAGCTGAGGTTGAGTATAGATCTATGGCAACTACAACATGTGAAGTCACATGGTTGTTATATTTGTTGAAGGATTTGCATGTGCAACATGATAAACCTGTTCTATTATACTGTGATAACCAGGCAGCACTACACAAAGCTACAAATCCAGTATTTCATGAACGATCTAAGCACATAGAGGCTGATTGCCACATTGTTAGAAACAGAGTTTTAGATGGAACAATTAAGACCTTTCATGTGAGTTCTAAAAATTAGCTAGCTGATGTTTTTACTAAAGCCTTGGGTGTAGACAACTATGTCAGATTGATCAAGAAATTGGGTTTAATTAACATTTTTGCTGCTAACATTGAATTTCTGCTTGAGGATGCATCTGATGAAATTAATGTAGGACAACAATGTAAGAGTGGAGTAACACCACTTGCACACAATTTCAGCTACAATCAATGCAAAGCAGAGGCATCAAAAACAGAGCATCAGTGGGCTTGCAAGGATGTGCTAGAGACCATTGAAGCTGTGCCTTATCATGAAGTGTTTATACAGTTTTGGAGATCATAATACACGTGGCTTGTAGGCATTGGTCTGTCTTGTAAATGCTATAATACCTTTGTATAGTTTAGAATTGGTAGAAACTAATTTTGCTGAAAATTAGGGACATGGTTATCTGAGACGTGTATATATATAGAATAACCTTAATGTATTGGGATCAGTTTATGTATTACATTCATTTTCTGAATCAACAGAGTTCAGCTCTTCTATTTTAGAAAGAAAGTTCCAGATTTTATACATACCAGATGGAGTGAGCCTCCATATGATTCGATCAGAAGGTAGCTTAGTGCTTAAGGGCATGCCACAAATGGCTGAAGCTTCATGGGGTCGAAAAAGCTGGTTTACCATATTAGAGTTCCACACTTCTAGGGCAAAATTGATGAGGGAGCTCACTTTGGTCCTTGGAGCTACAGTGGGAAGAGGTAAGATGACTAATTTGTTGGCTTGGACCGGCAACCACTTATCCTCCCTTATCCTAACAGAATGTCCATTCCCAATCCTCCAAACCATCCCTTTCCGAATCACATCTCTAGCACCTAAAATGCTCTTCCATGCATAAGACCCCATGGTGGAATCTTTAGCTTCAAGGATTGAACAATCTGGAAAAAAACGTGATTTAAAAACTCTATGACATAGAGAATCTGGATTATTAAGCATGTGCCACACTTGCTTTGCCAACAAAGAGTCATTGAACTTTTCAATGTCTTTAAAACCTAACCCTCCCTTCTCCTTGTCTTCACACAACCTTCCCCACTTCACCCAATGCTCTTTTTTATTCTCCCCGTTGTACCCCCACCAAAATTTCCTAATGAGAGTTTCCAATTCCTCTATCAAGCCTTTAGGGAGTTTGAAGCAACTCATAGTATATGTAGGAATATCCTGAATGACTGCTTTGATTAATACCTCTCTACCTGCTTGTGAGAGTAGTTTCTCCTTTCATCCTTATAATTTTCTCCACACTCTTTCTTTAATATAGACAAAGCTTTGCTTTTTGGCACGCCCCACCAATGCTGGCAATCCTAGATATTTTTCATACTGGCGAATAGCTAAAACTCCTAGAAGTTGTTGAATCCAAGTTTGCATGTGTTGTTGAGTGTTCGAACTGAAGAAAATGTTTGTTTTATCTCTATTTATTTTCTTCCCTTAATCTCTTTCGTAGACTAAGAGTAAATCAAGGACTTTCTGGCATTCTTCCACCTTAGCCTGACAAAAGAGTACACTGTCATCTGCAAAAAATAAATGAGAAATCTATGGGCCATTTACAAATAGATACTTCTCTAATGTCACGATTATTTTCAGGTTTTTTAATAAGTCCCTGCAAACCCATGGCACAAAGAAGAAACAAATAAGGTGATAAAGGTTCACCTTGTCTAAGCCCCCTGCTTGGCTTGATGTGGCCCACAGGTTGACCATTAAGGAGCATAGAAAAGGAAATTGTACTCATACAAGATGTGATAAAGGAAACCAGCTTGTCCGAGAAGCCCAAATGCTTCACTACCTTCACCAAGAATACCCATTCCACCCGGTCATAAGCCTTGCTCATATCAAGTTTTAGAGCCATAAAACTCAATTGGCCTTGGGTTTTTCTTTTAAGGTAATGCAAAGTCTCAAAAGCCACAAGTACATTATTAGTAATAAGTCTACCAGAGAGAAAAGCACTTTGAGAATCAACTATCACATGGGATAAATTTTTTTTCAAATGATTGACCACCACTTTAGCAATTAATTTGTAGAAAACATTACTAGTTGATCTAAACTCTGATACTCTTTTCAGGTTTTTTACCTTTGGAATAAGGGAGATGAAGGTAGAATTTAGAGATTCATGAACCATACCTAAGTTTAATGCGTTTAGGACAATAGAAACAACATCCTTACCAACAATATGCCAATAAGTTTTGTAAAAAATGGGAGACATACCGTCAGGCACCAGAGCAATGAGGGGAGCCATTTATTTGAGAGCTAGAAGTACTTCATCTACCTGGTATTCACGGCTTAAGGCAGCACTTATGTCCTCTGTGATCGCTGGTTGCAAGCCTATGAGAATTTCATCAAAATGACTCGGATTTGAGGTTGTGAACATGTCTTGGAAATAAGATTCCACCACTTTGCCCATTGCCTCTTCCTCTTCCACCCATACTTTGGTCCCATCTTCCAAGCCCAAAATTTGGTTGTGTTTATTTCTTTGGTTTTCTCTATAGTGAAAATATCTAGAATTTTTATCACATTCCTTCAACCAAGCCGTACGAGACCACTGTTTCCACATGCATTCTTCCTTGCTTTTCAATTGTTCAATCTCAGTACGTAGCATTTGCACACGGGAAGGGTTTGAAACATACCCACCCGATTCTTCCATTGCCTTCAACTCCCTTAATTTTTTGGCTAAAGAAGTATAGACGTGCCCAAAAGAGTTTTTGTTCCAGGCTTGCAAATTGTCTTGGACTGAACCGATTTTTTTGTTGAAACCCCATACCAAAGAAGCCAACCTTGCTGGGTCCCATGAATCCTGAATCACTCTTTCGCATGAACCATCCTTAATACACATAACCTCAAATCTAAAAGGCCTACCCCTCCTGTAGAATCGCTTGAACTCTGAATCCGTGCATAGGTGTATCGGTTTGTGGTTGGAATGTAAGGCATCCAGGTGGTGGATTCGGGAGGTGGGAAATCTCAACATCCAATCCACTGTGGCTACACCCCTATCCAAGCAGATCCAAACATTGTGAGCACTATGTCTCCTATTGCACCATGTAAAGGGGTAACCATTAAAGCCCAAGTCCTTCAACCTACAATCATCCAATGCATCTCTAAATAATTGCATTTGTCTTTCAGGTCGGTCAAGCCAACCAAGTTTCTCTTTACCCAACAAAATTTCGGTAAAATCACCTATACAAATCCAAGGAAGAGTGTAACGACGACTTAAGGCCTGTAGCAAAGACCATGAGTTTTCCCAGCTGGCGATGTCGGGGTCACCATAGAAACCCGTAAACTACTAGGCGTCATCAACTCCATGGTCCACAATTGCATCAATATGGTTCTCAGAATAAGACCGGACATCCACTAAACAATCTGCTTTCCAAAGTAAAGGCAAGCCACTGCTTGTGTTTACCCGAGGGACTACAAAAATGTTAGTAAACTGCATCTTTCTTCACCCAACAAAATTTCATTAAAATCACCCATACAAATCCAAGGAAGAGTGTAACGATGACTTAAGGCCCGTAGCAAAGACCAGGAGTTTTCCCGGCTAGCGATGTCGGGGTCACCATAGAAACCCGTAAACCGCTAGGCATCATCAAATCCATGGTCCACAATAGCATCAATATGGTTCTCAGAATAAGACTGGACATCCACTGAACAATTTGCTTTACAAAGTAAAGCCAAGCCACCGCCTGTGTTTACCCAAGGGACTACAAAAATGTTAGCAAACTGCATCTTTCTTCCAATTCTTTCCAATGTAGTTTTCTCAACTTTTGTTTCCATCCAGAGAACCATTTTGGGATCTTTATTACTCACCATAGCGGCAAGCTCGTCTTCTGTTTGTAGGTTCTAAAAGCCACGACAATTCCAGCTAAGGTAACTCATTGGGTTAGGTGGGACTGGAAACCAGTCTTCACTTGATAATTTTCCTTGTGCTATTTTATTGACCCGTCCATCTGCTAAATCCAACCCCGGCCTCCTTTCTAAACTACCTTGCATGGGAGTAGCATGCTGCTTTTTGTTGACCACATGGACTAGCCTCTTGAAAGACTTGAGTGAAACAGGGATGCTTGGGGAGCCTACCATATTTGTACACTCACGTAGAGGAGATTGTAAATCAACTAATGGTGCATGGTTTTGTGATAATGGTCAGAATACTTGGGAAGTTCTTACTAAACCTAAACGACCATGCATGAGTGGTTGTGACCAAAATTATCTAGTAGAATGTGATGGTGAGCTCTTCTCGGTATTTGTGGGTGATATGAGAAAATGGGTACAGGTTTTCAAATTGAATGAATCTAAAATGACCTGGATCAGAGTAGAAAATTTGGGAAAGCATATGCTTTATTTGAGTTGTTCATCATCCTTTTCTATAATGGCAAAAACTCCTGGAATGGAAAACAAAATTTACTTTCCTATATTCTGTGGACAAAGCATGGTCTTCTTTTCACTAGAGACAAAAAAAAAGTTTCATTCCTTTGAAGGTAAGGATGTTGATTTTTATAGCTCAAGGGAAAAGTTATATTGTGGCTGGATTGAACCTAAGTGGTGCTAGAGAATTCTAAAGAGATCATTCAGGCGGGAAATTAAATGCCCTAGCCTTTTCATTGTACTATGTCCTTCTGTTCTTATGTTAACTACGTACGAGTAAATTATCGTTCATGGTAATGTTTCAGAGTTAATTTTTATTTTTATTTTTAGCTGAATGTTAACTTAAAATATGTTCCTTTTCTTTTGAATTTGTTTTGATTATAGAACTAGAAATTATTAGCAACAGATTTTAATTGATCTTATTAAAAAGTGAATTTTCTCTTGTGCAGCTGATTGAAAGATTAAATCTTGCATATCCTAATTGCATATTAGCCTATCCCAAAACCAAACAACAACACATATCAGTCCATCCTGAAACCAAACAACAACACATATCACATCTCTTTCTCTCTCTCTCTCTCTCTCTCATGAATCTCATCTCATATCTCTTCTTTATCTAACTATCTTGACATCTTCAACTCTAAGAGTAAAGAGTGAATGTTTGTGAATATCTTTTCTTTATTATAAATTTATATTATAGGTGTTTGAGTATGCATTTGGTACTGATTGTGTGCGTTATTATTATTATATTTTTGTGAATGTGTGTGTGTATAATATAACTATAATATAATTTAATAATTAAGAAATATAAAGAGTTTGTTACACGTGTGTGGATTGTGATCATGTTAAAATAACTTTTTATTATTTTTTTGTGAGAAAATTTTTGTTATAAAGTTAATGACTCAAGACCAAAAAAAAAAAAAAGTAAAGTTAATGAAAACTTTTAGAGCATACGGTAGTAAATTTTTGTTTTACATATATATATATATATGGGTTTTACTAACATATATCTTTAAGGCATAAATTAGTAAACCATTTTATAAAACTTTTTATAGAAAGATGAAAAAGTTGATAACCTTTTTAATAGCTTTTTTAATTCTTCATTAAATGTTTCCAAAAATGAATGATTAATGTGTACTCTAAGAGCATAACTTAACAGGACCATATATATATATATATCAATTTTTTTTTTTTTTGATAAGTACCAATCAATATTAAAAAATAAATTTTATTCTTGGTTTTTGCATGATAGACAATAAAAAATTGGAAATCCTTTTTCTTTTTTAAAATTCGATTATGAGAGGAATTGTTTGTGTCGGAGGAATATGCATCGGGCATCTGAACCTCACAAGCGTATGAATCCCGCCAACTATGAGTACTTCTCCCCTGGATAGCTGATTTATTTATAAACCAGCTTATAAACTTAAATAAATAGGCCCTAACACTTATGAAGAAGGAATCCTACGACCATAGTTTCACATTGGAAAAAGAATTAACTTATTCGTATATTATTGAGAAAATTTTGGAATATAGTTTCACATACACAAATAAGTTCTAATCAACAAAAGTCTGAACAAAACTGATTCATTTAACCAATGAGATTAAAGAATGTGATTTTGCTGTGCTCCCTGATAGAATCTCCATGAAACAATACTGGGTTAAATGGTAGTGAAGTGAGTTGAACAAGGTCATTGAAATTGGCATGAAAAACAAGTTATTATTGCTTAGGCCATGAGGATTGGTGTTGGTGAGTCCCTTTCAACCATTGCCATCGTTCATGTTGGTGGTTGCCATGTGCCTGGTCTAAACGACTGCCCAGATCCTATTGGCTCTGACGACCTGGAAACAAATCAACAATGCAGAAACATTTATCATTGGAAATTTGTTGCATAAAAAACATGGCCAGTGAAACTTCCTTTTTTTTTTTTTTTGGGTGATAGATAACATGGCTAGTGAAATCATTGTAGTTAAAGATGTAGCATTAAGTTCTAAATTTCATGTGATTGCTTTTGATGGACACAACAAGAGCATCAACAAGATTTTTGTCTCCTCGTTAATTCATGTCTCTAAGGTCTTGGCTGCACCATGCATGCACACATCAGGAACTAAGACTAGTGAACTTACTGTGGTTCTGGTTTTTCCTTCTCTGCTGCCCTCTCTTTAGAGTTACTGTAATTGAAACATAAGATATGAGATATAGGTAATAGGTTGCACAAATAGAGCTTATATTGTTATATGCTGAGCATAGAATATTCAAAAATAAGATTCTATTTCTTCTATATTTGCTTTGAAACATTATCTGAAAAAATTATAAAGTAAGAAAATAAAAAGGAAGTATGAGTTTTGAGGCAGACCAAGTGAGAAAAATTAGTGTTAAAAAGCAAATTAGGGGGTAAACCACTTTGTGCAACCATAAATTAGGAAAAATGAGTTGAGAGACATATGGGAAATACAAACTAAGCTAACTGGCTGCATTACATAATTGCTATAATGCTTGACCAGGGCAGCTTTTTGTTATTTTATCCTAGTATAGTATAAACAAAAATATGAGCACACCCACCTCATGCCATCCATTGCATCAGATGCTTCCTCAACTTTGTCACCTTTGAAAACAACCAACATAATTGGAACATTGTAAGCACCAAACCATAAGTTTAATTGAGAAGAAAAAAAATCATAAAAATAGTATAATTATAAATTTAAAAAAAAAAAAAAAAAAAAAATCAGTTTGAGAAAGAAATTTTATACCTTCAGAAATACGAAAGTCAGTTTTATGCTCTAGAGAGCCAATAACACTAAGAAATGGAAGTCGCAAGCTCTGATAGAAGCTTAACTTGCATAGATGATTCAGATCATAGTAACAAAATCCTACCACTGGGTCCTTTATGACTGCAACTTATACAATTCAACGTTTTTTAAGGACGTTTGACTCTTTGAATCAGTTTGGTTCATTGGTATGTATGGTTCAAGGTTTTGGCTGATGCTTCATATTTGGCTACTTTTTACAGCAGTATGGGTTGGGGGAACCACCTTACTTATCTTCCCTAATAAACTGGTTTTTTTTTTTGATAAGTATCTTCCCTAATAATCTGGTCCCATCAGATTACTAATTTTTTATCTCTGAAAAAGAGTCCATTACTCTGTTATCTTTTCTTCTGAAACTTGCATTCTACTTTTATTGATAACAATAGCGATCACATTTGCTAGAAAAAGACAAAGTGATAACTGCATTTTTTTTATAAAAAAAATCGCAAACCACACCATTGTATCATATAAGAAAGTTGACAAGGAATTTAACACAACAATGTGGTTCTGTATGACACTAGTTTCATCTCCTGACTTAATTACACAGGTAAAATGGACTTGTAAGATTTGACACGCTATCTGGCAAAGAATACAAAGTGCACAACATACCAATGGGCCAGACCTATAGGCTGAAGGTGTTATCTAGCATGTCCTATTTCTGAATAACAATTTTAAAAAAATGCCCACATACATGCATCAGGACACAATTACAACATTATTTTGAGTGGTGAACTAGGAAACATGCATGTGGAATTGCGTACGAAATTGCATGCAAGTTCACTTGGGAGTCCATCGTGACAACAATTATCTATATTTCAGAATATGTCTATGACTTTGACCAGATCACCATTATAGAATGTTTTAATAACAAAGCTGATGAGTTGATATTACATTGAAGCGTTGGTCTGGGTCATTTTAACACAATGACGCAGATCCTTGATGCTGTTTACTGAAAGTCTTCACTTAATGCAAGAGTTTTGTTTTGTGAAGATTACAATACCTTCTGATGCAGTCGGAAATTGCCGAATGAAACTTTTCAAGTCTGGACCTCCAACTTGACCTATATATATGTGGTATAATTATCAGTTATTAATAAATATTTTAATAGAATTATCAAAAAAATATTTTTATAAATAGCTAACCAGTGCTGATGGTTTTGCATGTAGCCCCTGCTTTGGCTCTCTTTTCCTCCTCTTCTTTCTTGAGAACTTTGTGAAATAATAAGAATGCGGGTTAATGTCTCTGTATAATGCTAAAAAATGATAATAAAGCAGTCCAACTTAAAAGATCTTGATAGCACTTCTTCACTAAACCTTTCACAATAATATAGTCATTGTAAAGGATATGATGTTAGGAGAGAGCAGAAACACATTAAACGAAACAAAGGGGGAGAGAGAAAGGGGGTGGTCGCAGGGGATAGTTGAGTTTTCATTATATTAGCGCCTTCTACGTATTGTACACTTCTACTAAAAATACAGTCCAGTTCTAAGATTTCTCCCACATTTGAAGCTTATGGCACCATTATCATAGATTCAAAATAATTTAATGTTGGTGGCTTTAATATCTATGAAGCAATCATTTCTTATACTATATAAAAATAGGACCAATATTCAATTAAATATAAAAAATTTATCGTAATGAATTTGTTCCATCTTTTATCTATAGCACTAGAAAGCAAGAAAATTACCCAATATGTTCATAAAATAATAAGAAAAAGTAGATGCTTTCAGTTTTCAAAATCTTGTAATCAATCAATGAGTAACAAGGAAAAAAAGGGTTTCTAGCATAGTTTTGTAATTGACACTATCATTAGAATTTCAGTTTTTTGCCACTAACCAGAATTTCAAAGGCATTTTTTCATGATAGCCAATTTCAAGATTTTCATGCCCTGTTCTAAAATTTGAGTGACACTTTCAGGAAAATTGCAAATCCAAGACAATTTTGGCAAAAAGCTTACTCTGTTAACCGTCAGTCATATGGAAATTAAAGTATTAAGGCTTTTTTTATTAACCATCAGATAAATGATCACAAAAATATTAAGGAGATCGTTTGCTAGAAAGTAGCAGAAGCAACAAAACAGAAGAGTCAACTGATATTAGAAGTAACCCATACGAGCAACATTCAGTCTAACTTGTTCACGCCTAGCTTCCAGTTCCATCATTTCCTGAAGAGGGGATGAACAGAATTGTCAAATATAGTGTAGCATTACTAAAAAAGAAACGTCTCTTTAAGCAACTAGAAAAGGTGTCTATGTCTAACACACCAAGGACATCCAAGTCACAAATTATTGTCACTGGAACTTTTTAGATGGACCAGAAATTGGGAATAGAATTCTATGGTAATTACTAAGCACTCTTCTTTTTCTCCAAGCCAAATTTCTAGGGTCCATGAACACATTCTTTGGATTTTATGGCCAAGGCAATAGGATCTAACATTACATTTATTGAGGGGAGAGTAAGTTCAATTACTTTTTCCAGGATCATCAATTTCATCTAAACGTTAATCTCTCAAGAGGCACCAAAGAAAGAAAAGGAAAGAAATAAATGAATGCATTTCAGAGAATAATTTCAGTCAACTTGCAAGCAAAATTTTGAAAAGATAACATGTCAGTAGCAGGAAATTCAAGCTAGTCAAAATTAGCAGTCATCAGTAGGCTGCTTTTTCCAGATAATTTTTGTGTGTGTGTGTGTGTGTGGGAGAGAAAGAGAGAGAGACACACACGCACACACACACAAAATCACTCTCTAGGTGTACTCTTCAAAGCAAGCTATTTAAGAAAATGTTCCCCCTTTTTTGTTTTTTACCCTTAAAAATAAAAAGGGTAACCAATATATTTGTACATCACATTACATTAGGAACTGAAATCTTACAGATGTGTCATTGGTCTTGTCAACTTCAAGACAAAGGGTAGTTTCTAAATTACCTCAGCGGTTGGAGCGCTTTTGCGCTGCCCATTCAGCCAACATACCCATTCAACTACAGCAAGCAAAGGGTAAACAACCATTAATTAAACAAACAAATGTAAGCCTTTCTTGCACCTAGTTTCCAATTAAAACATACATAAGATTTTTATCTATTCAATTATAAATTGTGAGCAGTTGTTCTAGTTTAACTGATCAAACAAAGACAATACCTGATAGTGATAATAACTAAGCACACAGTAACCAAGAATTTGGAACTTAAAGGAAGTAGAGCTTGCCTAAAACCAATTACCTGGAATGGAAGTTGGGTCCTTCTCTCCCTTGAATACCACCCATCTTTTCTCTTTCACTAGCATATCAATAAATTAACAGAATAAGATTTGCACATAGCAAGGTGAATTTAACGGTATAATAATAGACACAATTGAATTATCACTACAGGTACGTATCTTTTGAGCTAATCAGAGTATCACACACTCACAATATAAAACCTTGACTTCATTTCACCTCCAGAATGTAAGATTTTAATATTTGCATTGCATACACAAAGAAAAAAAAAAGACCTAAATCATCTCAGCAAAAACACTTGTACAATATTCATTATCATAACGGAATTGACTTTCTTGGGTCTGGGGTTATAGTAAAATTTACAACTACAAATATCGACATTTTCTATTTCCCTGCATTTTGTCAAACACCAAGTTGGCAACTTCAAAGATAGAGTGATGGATCACAATTAGTTCACACCTCAAGAAATTTATTCAATTTATGGAAAACAAAGACAACCCAATTGACAAATACAAGTATACAGCACAGTAGAGTCCAGTCCACAAGTAATTAATGCAATTGGAGCAAAACCCATGATACAAAAGTGCACACACATAGTGAATAACAAATACCGAAATCCCAAAATAATGAAAAAGCGACTAAAGGATTGAGATTGAGACTTGAAACCCACTTACTGATACCATCAATCTCTTCTGTTCTGACGAAGTATTGGTTGCCCGCTTTGTCCATCCCCATCAGAGACCAATTTCTTATGTACCCAACAATCCTAGTAAATAGCTTCGACATCTCTTACTGAAAAAAATAAAAATAAAAATTCAAATGAAACCCACTGTTGACATTGTCTTCGTCTACCGAGAATGGCAAACAAACGGTGAAAATGGACGCTAAGACGTGTGAAGTAGGAACTCTATGAATGCTACAACAAAGTCGTTTACTGGGTTATGGGAAAACCTTGTTTTTCTTTTTTATGATAACATAAAACCTGGGTTTTATTTTGTTTTGTTTTCTTTGGTCTTAAAAAAACTGGGTTTGGCAAAAAAGTTTTTTTCTTTATTCAAATAAGTAATAACATTGGAAAAGGTACGTGAGATAAAGAGGTTCAAGGCATATTTGGTACATGCATTTAAAATTTTAAAATTAAAAATTAAAAATTATTATTTAAAAATATGTGTGGAAATATGTGTAGGTGAAAAAGTATTTGAAAATCACTGTAAATTTCTTTAAAAAACTTTTCCTTCACTCTCCGTGTGTGTTTGTTAAAAATACTTAGTATTTAAAAAAAAAAATTGTTTTAGAAAAAGTAGTTTCCAAATAAATTCTTTTTCCATTCATATATAATTTTAGTCAAAAAAAATTTTATTAGAGGGTTTGACTTGTTTTAATAATAAATATAGATAATATTATAATTTGCCATGTAATGGGTTGGAAATGATAACTTCAAATATGTTTAGAACTAAATTTTGTGCAAATTTTTCCATTTGAGCATGGAGAGTTGTTATTTGTATAATTTCTTTCACACAACCACAAAGATTATCTTTATTTAAGCCAATAATGCGTAACTTCAGTAATTATATTAAAAACAATATTTGTTAAATAATACATATGGATAGTATTATAATTTGTCACATAATAACTTGAAAAAGATAAGTCCAATTATGTTTGGAGCTAAATTTTGAGCAAATTTTTTCATTTGTCTTGAATTAGTGAGCATGGAGAGTTATTATTTGTATAATTTATTTCACACAACCACAAAGATCATCTTTATTTAAGCCAATTATAATGCATAACCTCGGCAATTTTATATATAAAAAATAAAAAACATTTGCATCACTTGATTAAATCTATTAGATTTTAACAAGAAGATATTAATACAATATTAGATTTGTCATAAACTTCAAATTTAGGGGGTTAATTAGTTTTTGTTGTTGATAATTTAATAGTATAATAGAAGATAAAAATTTGAACCTTAGACCTTTCTATTAAAAATACCAGGAGGTATTAATTGAAGTATAATTACAAGGTTGTTGATGGGGTTAATTGTTCAATAATCACATTAAAGCTTGAGGATGTATTTTTTATTAAAAAAATAAAATCCTTAATTTATCAAGAACTTAACTATTTGTTTCAACCTTTTTTTTTTCAAAAGAATAAAAAATAATAATTGAATTTTCTGGGCTTAAGCTCCGGTTACTTCAATGCCAAACATCTTTATTTTATTTTTTCTTGGAAAATGATTTATATTTCTGGAAAATTGATTTGTTCCTTGTGTTTTGGTTGCAACTTTAAAAATCTGTCAGAAAACATTTACTGTTATTTGAATTATTAAGAAAAATCAATAATATATTTTGTAATTTCAAATCATTATATAAATACTAGTCTTATTACATAAGCTTCACACGTGTGATGAGATTTTTTTTTTTTTTTTTTTATATTTTGGATAATTTTTTTTTGAGAAAACTTGGATATGTTTGTTTTGAAGACATGGATTAGTAGGAGAGTGTCCTATTTTGTAGGCATTTCAAGTGGAGTTTGAGGTATAATTTTACCGGGTTGTCCTCAAGTTTTTCCCTGTTCAACGGAAGGTTTAGGGGTATTTCTGAACCATATAAAAGTCCAATACAAAGAAGGGAATCATATTGTATATAGTGTAGATAAAACTTTAATACACAAAACATAACCCGAATAGAAAAACATGTTTTTAATTACTTTTTTATTGTTTTAACTTTGAAGTCATTAGCAACCCTCAAGTGGGGAAATAAATCCAAATTTTGAATCTATACAAAAATTTACTAAATTAAAGTGACTAATTTTAAAAAGGGTTAATTGGAAAAAAGCTAATGTAGTTCAACTGTCGATACGAGGAAAGAATCAGGGCAAAGAGAGAAGTTACTATCAAGAGAGCTTTTGTGGTGTGAATTTTATTGGCAGTGATTTGTTTAGTGTGCAACATTCCACAAAACGTTTTTCACATTTAAGAAACTGAAAACATTTTTTGTTTAATTGAGCTTATTTTACACTGATCACCAATAAACAAATAAACAAACTCAATTCAAGTTTTGAATGTTGAAGGTACAAATCTTACACTTAGTAATTTGTGTACGCAAAATATATAAAATTGTGTACATACTTATAAATTATTTATGTTAAATGTACAAAATTTTGTATATTTATTGAAAAATTGCTTACATTGAATATAATTGTGTATATTCTTTGAATATATATACTTGGTGTGGGGGCCTTTCTATGTTGATGGGTTTGGGCCCGTTTGCCACTCCAAGGCCTGTGGGTTGATGGGTAAGGGAGTCGGGACTAGCCTTTTGTGAGTTACACTACAGGCCAGCTTGTGCGCAAGCCAAGCATGCCCAACGTTGAGACAACCAAGTGATGGTATGGTAGGCTGAATATAGTAGATATGGTTGAGATGGTATAACTTTCTTGCACTACAAAGGTCACTTCAGTAGAATGACTCCTATAATAAAATATTTTGAATGAAAGGGTTATAGCAAAATAGCGAATCCAGCAGAAAATAACTAATACCACAGACAAGATAACTAGTACAACAGAACAGCTAATACAGCAAATCAAATAAAAAGGAGTTACTTTAGAGTAACTAATAGAGACTAATTAATACCATAGATAAAATAACTAATACAACAAAAAAAGAGTAAAAGATACCACGACAGGAAACATTGTAACACAAAGAGAAAGAATAACAATAGAGATGTCAAAGAAGCTAAAGATTGCTTAGCAAGATTGGATCCAAAAAGGGAACCGAACCCTAATACAGATAACCTCGTCACAACCTTTGCCGTTGAAGTTAACCGTGCTGGAGAAATGGCCTAAATGGTCATGGATTTCAATTTCACAAAGTTTCAGAGAGTGGGAATGTCATGAGGGAGAAAAAAAATGGTCTACTGATGCATGCCCTTATTTTTGCCATGTGTTCTCTCTTCCTTCTCTCTTTGTTTTACCACTTAGTTTTCTTTTTAGTTTTTTGGTCTTCAATTTCTCTCTCTTATTTCTTTTTTTTCTCCTCCTCTTCTTCCTCTTCTTTCTCTCTCCTTTTTCCTGGCTCCCTTTCATCCTTTTTATACCTCTCAATTTTAAGGGATTTCTCCCTTTCTAAGGTTTCACCAACCGTTTTTGGTATCTTATGGGAATCTCTCAAACTTGCCCACTAACCCATTAGCTACCCGGCTACTACCTCTGCTTAGAGTGTGCTTGCTGCATCACTCTTTATTCCCAAACAAAATTCTTTGTTTTATTTCTCCCCTCTCCTCCATTTCTGCCTTACCTTCAATGGATAAGGACTAGAGGCTCTCACTACACTTACCCCTATGGCATGCATCAAGTGGCCCTAGCCGTGCTTACATTTTTTGGGCGAAATGCCATCCCAGCAAGGCATTTCTCCCAAAAGAAGCCTCGGCAGGAACCTCAAAATAAATCTCTTTTCTCCCTACTGCTAAACCACACCCTTTGAATCCCCTAACAAATGGCTCATCTCTCAGGTATTGGCTAGGTACAAGTAGGCGATGCCTTGACCTTTGTATACGTTCCACTACCCTCTGGTTTGTCTTCATTTATTTCCATGTCGTTCTTATCATTCTTACATTGTCTTGTTCTACTACAGGGATTGGGTTCATGTCTATCCTCTACAGCACGGGAGATGTGTGGGTTGGGCATTGTAGCCTCCCTTTGTTCCCCATGGGCTAGGCATTGCTTGGGTAGAAGCTCTTGCCCATCTAGCCCATTGGACTTCTACTTTTTGTAATTCCTTTTCTTGCCATACTTATGGGCTTGTTGGTTGTCATTTTTGCCACATTGGCCCATTGGGTTTACTACTTCCATTCTTGGGCTTCCACAGCCCATTTGCATTGCCTTTATCTTTGATTTATCCCATGGGCTTGTTGGTTGCCATTCCTGCCATGTTGGCCCATTAGGTTTATTCTCTCTTTCCTTTGGCTTTCTTGGCCCATTTACATTGTCTTTACCTCTTATTGATCTCATCAGGGACGAAGCTATTATTGGACTACCCCCCCCCCCTCCCCCCCAAATTTTTTTAAATTTTTTTTACTACATATATAATCTATTATTTTTAGCAATTTGTTTCAATAAAATTGCTCTTTTCCCCCTTAACAATATTATTGATATTTTTAAAAGCTAAAAAAACCTCAAAGTGAATTCTAATTAGAAGGGGATTTCTAAGCCAACTTAAGGCAAGACACACATATAATAAAAGGGAAAAAACAGGGGATTTCTAAGCCACTACCAAAAAAAAGAAAAAAAAGAAAAGAAAAGAAAACCTAAAACCTAACTTACGGCAGAAGAGAGAAGACCTCAAAATTGAGGACTTGGGCAGCAACACTGCAGCAGAACAACAATGTAGTAGAAGCAAGACTCCACCACATCCGAAAATAGAAGAAGAGACTAGAAAAAAAAAGAGTCAAAGAGAGAGAGAGGTAGACTCTGACTTGACTCCATCTTTGATCTTTCTCTTTCAATCTTTAATAAGGCCAAAGTTATATATATATATATATATATATATATATATATATATATATATATGGTGGTATGGTGGTTAGGTGGTGTCTTGTCTCTAGTCTAGTGATTAACAATTGTGAACTATGTAAAACAACACAATGCCCATGTGATGTTCGGACAGTTCTGTGCACTTTAGTGTAGATTTGTAGTTTTGTTTGGTAGTGTTGTTGTCTATTAGTGTCTTTTAAAAAATTTGAAAGATTTTTTTTTTCAGGTAAATAATTAAAGATATTATTTTCCACTTTAAAATTTGTTGGTTATTTTTTGACTACTTGTGTGCATGGTATTTGTTTATTGTGTGAAATGATTATAGATTATTGACCATATAATAACATGATAATTTCAAATTATATTTTATTTGTAAATTATGAAAAAGTCCACTACCATATTTGATTTTTTCAAAAAAAAAAAAAAAAAACTTCAAATGGTTTAGAAGCTAATAATAGTGGTGCAACATTACCAACTACTAATGTTGAGGAAAATTTAATGTCTTATTTTCATAAATAATTGCATTGTAATATCTTAAAAAACAATAATTTTGTGTATTTTTCTTTGTTGATGGTTTATAAAATGAATATTTATTTAGAGTTTCAAATTTTTTTTTTTTTTTGTTTATACTTTTGCCCCCCAAACTTCAAGTCCTGGCTCCGTCCTTGGATCTCATAGGCTTGTTGACTACCATTCCTGCCACGTTGACCCATTATGTTTACTACCTCTTTCCTTGGACTTCTTAGCCCATTTACATTGTCTTTACCTCTTATTGATCTTATGGACTTGTTGGCTGTCATTCCTACCATGTTAGCTCATTAGGTTTATTACCTTTTATTAATCTCATTTTTCTTATTATTGGGCTTCTTCTGCCATTGTACCATTTGTCAAAAATGGGCCTCAACACTTGGAAAGCTCCCAATTAAATCATTAATTAGTATAAGAAATAATTGCATTTGGTTTTGAGTAAAGCTATGTACATATAAAATTTGAAGACTTGAATTCGAGTTCTTACCCCTCATCTCACATGAATTTTATATTTGTAAATTAACCATCACGTTAAGAGTGCGGCATGGTACACTATTTTTTTAAGTGTTGACAAGCTTGTCACGAAGTACATTACCTAAAGAAGTATACCGATCAAAGTCAAAGTCATGTTTTCTTTTGTAAACCTTTTTACTTTTTAAGTAAAATTAGGTAGTTTGAGCAAAATTCCAAAAAATTACCCTTTCTAAATTGAGTTATTAAAACGGTTTGCCGTTTATATCAGCCAAAATAGGAAATTAGTACCATTTGCCAAACATTATAATTAGTAGGCCACGTTTTCAAACTATATTTTTTACCAGTATCTCGAGTCTAAGAGACTCGATTTAGGGTCTATAAATTGAGTCTTAAAGACTCGATTTCCATGGTCTGATCATGTCTGACATTTTTTTCACGTGGCGACCATCTGGAAATCGAGTCTGAGAGACTCGATTTATAAGAGCAATTTTTCAGTGTTGTAAGAAAAGTCCTTAAAGTTAACGTGGGTAGAACTCCTAATAAAAATAATAATAGAATGTCGTCGTTGATGTCATCCATTACAACTAACTGCAAATTCTTTCATGGTCGAAACCCATTTTTCCTCTACCATCTTCCACTCTCTTCTCAAATCAATGCCATGGAGACATTTGGCTAGGGATTTTCAAGCTTCACATCACCACCACTACTATTGTTCCATGCCAACAGCTCTAATCTGGTGCCAAACGTGTTTGGGTCTTTGTTTTTGGGTTTGGATCTCTATTTCTGGGTTTGGGTCTCTATTTCTTGGTTTGGGTCTTTGTTCGTGCGACCCCGGTCGCAGCAGCGTGACCTAGGCCACGCGAGACCCAGGTCTCTCTGGGATGTTTTTTTTTTTTCTTTTTTTTTTTGAGTATTTATGGGAATGACAAGATAAGAGACTTGAGACTTAAATTTTTTTTGGTAAGATTCGATTTACAGGTGGACGCCACGTGGAAAAAGTGCCAACTCAAACCCGATCAGAACATGAAAACCGACCCTCAAAGACTCGATTTATAATCCAAAATTGAGTCTCTTAGACTCGAGATGCTAGTAAAAAATATAGTTTAAAAACATGACCTACTAATTATAATGTTTAAAAATTAGGGTTAATTTTCCATTTTCGCCGTTTGTGTCTCACCCTAGCAAATTTTGTTAGTATGCTACTTTTCGGATCCTTTCTCCCTAGATCCTCTCCGCAACCAAACGCTTCTTACAGCCCCTCTCATTGACTGGTACGTACAGACACAGACTGTGGATCAGCTTTGCCGGGGAGATTACGCGACCAGTCCTCCACAGTCTACATTCTGGTAAGCCCCTTCAAATTTTCCTAACAAATCACACTCTTTTGAAACTTCAAAGCTCAATAATCTATCTTTCTCATAGTACTTCAAGCTAAGTTGCTAAAACCCTCACTATTCCCCCCACAACTTTCTTTTGCACCAACAACTGGTTGTTGCAGTAACCCACAAAGTCCAATTTTTATTAATATAGCCCATCAAAAGCTGTTGAGTTCTTCAATATAACTATGTGGGTCTCTGCAAAACCTTCAATTTCTAACATGGATTCACTTTCGTTTTGCTAAAACCCTCCCAATAGCAGGTTTTGCAGTGACCAAAAATCACATTCACAAAATCAAATCTTTATTAATATAACTCACAAAAGACTGTTGCTTTCTCAAATATAACTATGTGGGTCTCTGCAAAACCTTCAATTTCTAGCATTTCTTCACTTTCTTCTCAATTCCACCAAAACCCATTTCTCGTTTTGCCCCATATCTCACTCTCATTTAGTTTACCTCAGTCTTCACAAACAACCCAAATTTATTGTGGTATCCGTGAAATTCGAGAGCGAATTAATACTATTAAAAATACCCAGAAAATTACTGAAGCTATGAAGCTCGTGGCGGCTGCCAAGGTTCGACGAGCTCAAGAGGCGGTCATCAATGGCCGACCCTTCTCGGAGACCCTTGTAGAAATGTTATACAGTATCAATGAGCAGCTTCAATCAGAGGATATAGATGTTCCTTTGACAAATGTTAGGCCTGTCAAGAAAGTTGCCGTTGTGGTTATCACTGGTGATCGAGGTCTCTGTGGTGGATTCAACAATTTAATTATCAAAAAGGCTGAGGCCCGGATTGCTGAATTGAAGAGTCTTGGATTGGATTACACTGTGATTAGTGTTGGAAAAAGGGGTAATTTGTATTTTAAGCGGAGGGATAATGTTCCGGTTGATAGGTTTATTGAAGGATGGAGTTTTCCTACAGTGAAAGAAGCTCAAGCAATTGCTGATGATGTGTTTTCGCTATTTGTTAGCGAGGAGGTTGATAAGGTTGAGCTTGTGTATTCTAAATTTGTGTCGCTGGTTAAGAGTAATCCTGTGATTCATACATTGCTTCCATTGTCACCGAAAGGAGTAGTTCGTGATGTGAATGGGAATTGTGTTGATGCCATGGAGGATGAGTTCTTTAGGTTGACGACTAAGGAGGGAAAATTGGTTGTGGAGAGGGATAGTGTGAAGGCAAAGAGGGAGGAGTTTTCACCGCTTATGCAATTTGAGCAGGACCCAGTTCAGATTCTTGATGCCATGATGCCTCTTTATTTGAATAGTCAGATTTTGAGGGCATTGCAGGAATCACTGGCAAGTGAGCTCGCAGCAAGGATGAATGCCATGAGCAATGCCACAGATAATGCAGTGGAGTTGAAGAAGAATCTTTCAATTGCTTACAATCGGGAGAGACAAGCAAAAATTACTGGCGAGTTATTGGAGATTGTAGCAGGAGCTGAGGCACTAAGACACCTTGATTGATCTTGATTTGTCATATCGTGTACTTTGTTTATCCCATAATTCTTTTTTTTAAGAGTATTGTAACTTGATGTGCTAGTTACACCAAATCATTAGTTAAGTAAATGATTTCTGTTGTAAAGATAAACTGAGTTCTTATCTGCTTCCACAACTAGAATGTGGAATTGAGTCAAATATGTTAACATTGTTGTTCCAGCATTTTGTTACCTTCTCTGCTTTGTATTACTTCGCTCCTTTTCTTATAAGTGATTGATTAATGCATTGTCTATAACTGTTATGAGTTTGTTATTGGAATCTGTTTTGTTTTGTTTTTTATTTTTTTATTTTATGCAAGGTAGAATTTCTACTATAATCTAATTTAAATGTATATATATGTGTGAGTCTCCCTCCTGGAGATTGTTAGGCTTTGTGGAGCCTAGTTTTGTTTGATTCGGTTTGAATACCTAACCCAACCTGAATAATGTTGCGTGGTTTTTAATGAGAGATTTTCTAAGGTTTAGTCCATGGAGTGGAGGCTTGGCCCTCGGGAAAATTTTTTTGGCCCGTTTTGTGTAGAAAACGGAATTTAGTGATTAGGGTTTGGTGTGGTTGCCGTGTTTTTAAGAGTGAGGAAAAATTGTAGCCGCACCTTGTATTTCTTTTTTTTCTGATAATATTGAAATCCCTGCAACTCTGTGGACGTAAGCAAATTGTCGAACTACGTAAATATTGTTTTGTGCGTGTGATTGTTTTTCTTTGACATGTGTTTTCTCTATTTATTTATTTATTTATTTTTGTTTCTCACAAGTTGGAAATTCGGGTTAATTCCTTACAGAGACTTGAACCCTGGTTTTTGCCTCTGCAATACCCTATAAGCATTTATACTTGTGAGATGATCATCACACCAAGAATGCGTATTGGTGGAATTTGTTAAAGAACGAGAAGGAATGATGATATTTATAGTTTATACAGAAAAGGAGGAGCTGGAAAATTTTAAATACGACTCCTTAGACAACTCGTTACTTATATATGGGAGAGGCGATTACAATAGGAAGGAGAATATTCCAATTGTGACAGCTGAGAGGAACAACACATCATCTGAATATTCCAAACAGCACAAGAGTACAACACAATCCTCTTCTAGAAGAGTGCTCCTCATACAGCACAAGAGTACAACACAATAATATCTCTTCAATTCTCTCAATAGAATGCAAAGTATTTTTGTTTTCCTTAATATATACAATCCCAAAAGGGAATTCTCAATTGAAGTTTGTAATTTGAATTTTTGTTGAGGTGATTCTTGATAGGCATTCCTTTCCTATGCATCTGGAGTATTGGAAGCTAAATTGTGGATCACTACCTCTGTATAGCCAAGAAGAGGAGGGGGTGGGGGGCTGCGTAAATGACCCGTTTCAGAAGACTGGCTTAGGACGATCTTTTGGTAAATTAGGCTATCTATCTTCCGCAAAGATAAATCATTTTTGCATGATTATTCAGTATCTGAATATCAAGTTAGCATTTTTTTTGGTTTGTTTATAATAATTCACTGGGTCAATTAATAAGCACTGTTGAGCAGCAGTCCTGTCCATGTTTAATGTTTTCTTTTAGAGATATGGATCTTGTGATAAAAATCGTTGATAATTTTTGGATGTTGGTTGTCCTTCAGTGGAGGTTTAAAAGCTTCCATGATTGTAAAGTAATATGCTTTGCTTGTGAATTTCCTTTTGTAAATTTTCTCTCGTGGTGATTGGTCTATAATTTGAGCTGATGTGAGGAACTCAAAGGAAAACTGGGCTTCTTTGGATGTCAGGGGAAACCTCAATCCTAAAAATGGTCACTTTTAGGAATGGTAACAAAAAAATGTAGTCTCAGAAGATTCAATATAATATTTTGGTCACTCAACAAAGAATTCTACACTCCCCCTTAAAACAATAAAGCCAAGCCAGTTGGCTTTATTTATGTGGAGCATTAGCATTGGAGAATGCTAATGCCAAATCTAAGAGAAATTTGGAATTTTAAGCTCCAAAATCATCTGCATTGGAGAATGCTAAACAGCAGTATTGCAAATTTTTTTGAAATACTGCTACAGTGCAATTCTAAACATAGAATTGCACTGTAGCAAGTATTGTAAAAAAATAATAATATTTTATCTAACTCTCTCTCCTCTGACTCTCATCTCTCGTCTCTGTCTCTCATCTTTGTCTCTCCATCGCTGAACCAAAAACCAATACCACGGTGAAACAGCCACCCAGCACCATATCACGCCAACCCAAAAATCGAAACAGCCACCCGCAACCCAGCACCACAGAGCACAGCCAACGATCCACGACCACCCGCAACCCGCAACCCATATCACGAATTCGCAACCCAGCACAGCCAACGATCCACGAGCACCCCACCCGCAACCCACAACCCATATCACGAATTCGCAACCCAGCACAGCCAACGATCCACGAGCACCCGCAACCCATATCACGAATTCGCAACTCAACACAGCCAACGATCCACGACTGCAGAGCACAGCCACCCGCAACCCAGCACCACAGAGCACAACCACCCGCAACCCATATCACAAATTCGCGATCCACGACCCACGATCCACAACCGGAGCAGTGCGAGTACGAGCCATGATCCATGACCCATGAAGTTTTGGGTTTTATTGAAGCCGAGTTGTGAAATTTAGGATTTTTTGTTTGTGGGTTTTGTTGATTGATGCGTTTTTGGTTGATCTATGAAGTTTTGGGTGTTTGAGTTGATGGTTATTGTTGGACTATTTCACCACCTCGCCGGAAATGAAGGCTCCGGCGGAAGTTACAGAGGGAAGAGAGCTTTTTTTTTTTTGAGAAACAGAGGGAAGAGAGTTGAAAATGAGAGAGAGGAGAGAGATGGGAGAGAAGATATAATTTTGATATATATTATTTTATTTTGTAAATATATTATTTTAATGAGTAAAAGAGGAAAATAGAAGTTTGGGATGTGGAGGTATTGTAAAATAAGATGGTATAATGATAAAGTGAGTTTTTAGAATGGTAAAATAGAGTAGCATTAGCATTTTCCAATGCTAATGCTGAGGCAGCACTCAGCATAAAGGAGAATTTATCCCTTGTGAGAGGTTGGGAGCCATTCAAAATCAGTCGTGTAACAAGCCAATTAGTGAATGTTACGTAATTCAATTTTATACTTTTTTTTTGGTTAGAGTTTATCTCACCGACCTCCCATATTATATTTACTCATTGGCTTGTTATATACTAAGTGATTTGATTTGTTTCTGGAAAAAAAAAAAATTTTGGCTCATCGCTTAGCACAGATCCCATTTGTGTCATAGAATTCTATTTTATGTCTTATCTCGGTATGATTGGATTTCATATATCTGTAGTTCAATGGTGATTCAGAAGTTAAAAGTTACATTAGAAACAAGCTGTTCTCTAGACCCACTAACACTATGAACGAATAGAAATGAGCTTTGGCAAGAGTTGCGCATAGTGGTAACTGTGCTTCGCGGTATCAGCCATATATAATAATATACTTTATGGATCGGCCGCCTCTCTAAAGCACTACACAACTGAAGGATTCAGCGTCATCGACATGAATCTAGCCTATCTTATCAGTGTTCATTACTCATTCATTATAAAATGACTAAATTTGACAATCTAAAATTCAAATTCAATATCCCATGAACTATAAGTGAAGCAAAGGGGCTTACTTTCAATATGCCATGTACTACAGTTGTTCACACTCACTCCCATTTTTACTCACATACTAACATCTCAATCATAATGGTATATGATTCATATGAACTTAGTCTACAAATCTGCTTGTCTTTTTTTCTTTTATATAGGTGGCGTCCTACCGTGCTTAATATTTGCTATTTTGTTTTGAGTATCTTTCTGCCTCACATCACTTGTACAATGCTCATGAGTCAAAAGGTGAAAGATTACATTCTGAAAAAAAATTGTTTTTTCAGAGTTTCAGACCCTACTATAGGTACTAATGAATATAAATGAGTTATAGCATGTGGTGCGCATAAGCAAACGTGTGCATCATTCATTATTGTCGGCTAAACAGTACCACAGCACAATGACCCCACTGCATGCTTCAACAGCCGCCTCTCTAAGCCAAAAGCCATGCCTGAAATGGCTCTATTTCAGCCTCAATAGAATGAATCTTGCCTATCTTGTCAATGAAAAATTATAATTAAGAGATACTTTGCCAAAGATTCTCATGCATATTTTTATAAGAAATCTGAGCGGTTGAATTAGTGACAGCTTGAACAAAAATCTGATTGGTTTGTCATGCTAAAGTTGATTTGGTGTTTTTGTTTTGTCTTAGCATTGGCAATTTGATGGTCGAATACGTTGAATGACGGCTTCCCAATTGTTGCATGTGGGACACATGTGCTGGACAACAGGAACTTCCAAAGTAGAATTTCCTTTCAATAAGCAAATTTGTCTTCGCCCAAAGAACTTATTTTTCTTCTTCCTTGTAATTTTGTCATGATTGAAATGACCTAAAATCCACAAAATTTTCACACCAGAAGTTTAACTTTTCTATATTTTTTCTATATATTTTTTTAAAAATCCCCATTTTTATTTTTTACTATATCAAGGGAATTTGAACTCTAAATCTCTAATCCCTGTAATAGGGCCTAATGCTATTATATCACATTACCATTAGCACGTCTACATTGTTTTCATGGGAGAGATAGGAGTATTATATTTTTATTGTATGCTTTACATGCAAATATTCAAAAGTATCATTTTCAAGTGAGTGCAATGCATTCTTCTTTTCTCTCTTATTTTTATCATTATCCTTTTGTGTTGCAAATTTGACCTGACAGTAACCAATGTATGTGCTGTGAATATTAAGGTGGGTATGTCATCATTCTGCTTTGTCCCGATTTAATCTAGTAGCGGTTTTCTTTAATAAATTACATGACCTTAAGATTATCCTAAGTAGACATTTCACATTAATATATAGATATAATGTTGGTCTAGTTGTAAACTTAGCCCAAAAAAAGAGGTCATCCAAGAGTTCGGTCATTTTTTATATACATCACTATAAATTTCTTTAAAATCTTTTTTCCTCTCTCCATGTGTGTTAAGAATACTTAGTATTCTCACCAAAAAAAAAGAAAAAAAGAAAAAAAAAACTTAATCCCTTCTACTTTCTTTCAATGGGAAAATTAACTTTTAACACATAATTTTTAAGTACTTTATTTCCTAATTGCACATGCAATGGCAGTCACAAGTAGGCTTAAAATATATAGAAGAGGGGAAAATTTGCAAACCAAATCTTGGAAGAAACTGTCAAATGATTTTAATGTCATTATTTTATTAAGACACGTTTACTATTTGCAAGTGATTATAAAATGGGATACAGATGAATCTCCCATAGTTGATAGTTGATAGTTCTATTCTCAAATGTACTTAGAGAAAGGCATCAACTCTACTCACTTGACCTGAGTTGTTCACATCTTTCTTTCCTTTTTCTTTCAGCATTTGATTTTCTTCTTATTTTTTCTTTTGGTCTGTTCTGAATTCTGATTGAAAGTTGGATTTTTCTGCATGAAGATCCCAATAGATTCTCTTGGTAAGATTTATAAGGGAAGTCAGTAAAAAAAACACAGAGGATCTTGTTCACTGCCCTTTCCTTCTTTCGAAAAGTTAGGCTTACCAAGAGACTGCAATAAGTGAAATACTTAATAGATGAAGGCTCAACTTGGGAGATCTCTAAAAAGACAAACTGTCAGCCTGTCTTATTCTCTCTCTTTTAAGGCTTTGCATACTACCCTTGTGTTCCTGTGGGTCTTTGGTTTTCCATAAAATCTAATATTATTGAGACCATTTCAAACATATTGAGGTAAGTCACTAAGAATTTGCATATAGAAGAAACAACCAAGAAAAAGAAAAATAGAGAGAACTAGGAATAATAAATAAACCCACTTAAACTGTTTTCCTTGAACTTACTTTCCTTTCCCATGTTGCAGATATCCTTGCAGAATCTGAGGCAAGTTCTGATTTTGGAGGCTCTTCATCCATTCAGGGGTAGATTCTAGTTTTCCTCAACTAGTTTCCCCTATATTTGAATTGCTTTTTTCAATTATTTTTATGCAGGTTATCCATTAAATTAATCTTTGAATCTCTCTATTTTTCTCATTCAATTTATAATTTTTCTTATGTAAAACAATTTGTAGAAAATGGAGAAGACCCATTTGTAAAGAAGCCACCTTGAGATGTTTTTTTGGTTTTGATTTTTGGGTTTTATAGGCAAATCATCAATGGAGAATGGTAGATATGGTTTATACAGGCAGAGCAGTGGTCTGTGGAGGTCCTTGAGAGATGGAGACTTTGAGGAAGAAGATGTTTGGGCTGTTCTCAGAGATAGGACAGATTCGACTTCCATGATTGGCAAATCCAAAGAACCTTCTACTTCTGTTCCTAGACCACTCCCAAGTGCTTCAAGAATGATACCAAGGGCTGCAAATAGTAGTAGTAGTAGTAATGGATCTTCTCATGAACCCAAAATTGTTCAGCAATCAGCACCTGTGAACATTCCTGACTGGTCAGCGATTTATGGAAAGAAGTCAAAAAAGGCCTCTAAGAATTCTTCATGGCATGATGATGATGATGATGATGATGATCATGGGGTTATGAATGATGCAGGGGACAGTGATGAGGATGAGGATGAGTACAATTACAAGTTACCCCCACATGAAATTATTTCTAGGAGGCTTGCAAGAAGTCAGATATCTTCTTTCTCTGTTTTTGAAGGTGTTGGGAGGACTCTGAAAGGGAGGGACCTTAGCAAGGTGAGGAATGCTGTCCTAACAAGAACTGGTTTCCTTGAATCACCTTGAGGGGCCTATGAAATTCCTTATGCTATTTTACTTTTTCTTTCTGTGATTCTATGTACAGGGGCTTGTGGTGGTTCTTAGTCTTGGAGGTTGTATTATATGTGGTTTGTGTTTAGGGTATGAGAAATCTGAAATCCCTTCTAATGTAAAAACATTAATTGGTCCAATTTCCAATGGTTCCTTTCCTTTGATAAGTTTGATAGTTGTGTTGATGGGTAAATTAAGTAATGAAAAGATATTTACAAAACTATGACAAGAAGTTACCAAATCCAGATGCAATGCTTTACATGATTAGGAGTACATATAAATTCATCAAAAAAGGAGGAGTACATATAAATCACTAAAACACAGGCCAGTGGTCAATTTAGGATATTGGCACGATTTTGCTAGTGCACATTTAAGAGCACTTGCATCAAGTTTCCTATTTTAGGGTAACGATCCAATCTAGGGAGAAAAGCCCAAAAACACTTCCACATCAAACTCTATACTGGTTTGTTCATTCCCTAAACAATTTTTTTATTCTCTCTCTCTCTCAACAATGGCACGAGGCACATAATAATCCCAATCATTGTTCTCCTTGACCTTGAGGTCTAGTGTCAAGGCTCTGCGCGGCTCAATGGCTACGATGGCCAACATGCATGCTCTCTCTCTCTCTCTTTTTCTCTCTCTGTTTGCTTGTTGGGCAACAATGTCACATGGCTTGGCGGCCGCAATGGTCAGCATGAGGAGACATCGGTGCTTTGGAGGATCTGGCACTGCTAGTGCTGGTAGGATTGGACCGTGTTTGATGTTTTTGCCTTTCGAATTGGATCAGTTACGGACAAATTTTGGACTTAAGGAGGGAAAAGTAAAAAATAATGAGAAATAATATTTAAATAAAATAGAGTTTAAAAATTAAAATAAGAAATCTGACGTGAATGTTTTGAAAAATAGTTAGTTAAAATAAGAAAAATATATTCTTATTTTTTCTTATTTTAAAATAGGGAAAAAAAACTAAAGAATTTGATGTGAATGTTTAGTGATATACCTAATTTTACTTCATTTTCCTTCTTCTTCTTTTTTTTCTTCTTTTTTTATTTATTTTTTTTAATTTGAAGTTTATTTATTTAATTTTCTAAAAATAATTGTTACAAGTGAGATGACTTGAATTTTGACTATTCTCGTAAGAGAGATCATTATTAAATTGCAAGACTCTTTACAACCTACCAAACCTTGTGTCATTGTTGCTCGAGCAATGTTTGTTTTAACAAGATGACAATGATGAATATCTATATCTATATGTATTAAAGGGCAAATGCGCTAAAACACTGAAGCTACATTTTTTTTTTTCCTTTTAAATATTTATGTAAGCTTTTATATATATATATATATATATATATATATTATTATTATACTGAAACAATAAATTTCACAATATTTTCATAATTATTGACGTGTCAATTTCTTACAAGTTGAAATAAAATAATAAAATATGAGACTGTGACCAATCGCAACTAAAAAAATAAATTTTTTGAGAAAATGTTACAACACTTATTGTGCAGTGCTTTTGGTTTGTTCAACTAGCACGATAGCTACAGTTCCTACAATAGTGTTTTTTTTGTTTTTTTTTGTTTTTTTTTTCTTTTAAATATTTATGTAAGCTAGTATATATATTGTTATATTGACATAACAAATTTCACAATTATTGAAGTGTCAATTTCTTACAAGTCGAAATAAAATAATAAAATATGAGACTGTGACCAACCACAACTAAAACTAAATGTTTTGAGAAAATGTTTCAACACTTATTATGCAGTACTTTTGGTTTATTCAACTGGCATGGTAGTTACAGTGCCTAAAGGTTTTTTTTTTTTTTTTCTTTTTCTGCAGGTATGCCAGTTGGTTTGAGCTTTGTTTTTGTTTTTGTTTTTTTAAGATTTTTATATGTTTACTTTGTACTTGCAATGCAAGTTTACATTGTAAATATACAAAGTGATTAATATTATACACATTTGCACAAAAAATGGTAAATATTGTACAAATTTTGTAAATGTGTACAAAATTTGCCAATTTTTTTTTGTGTCTACGATATAAATTTACTTTGTAATTAAGTACAATGTATACATAGAGATATTATGAAAATGTTGTGACGCATGTGTCAATTCCTTATGGGTCAAAATAAAAAATAAAAAAAATTATATCGAGCTCTAGCACAACTAAAAATGTCGTGACATTTTGTTGTTATTACATTATATTCACAACTATTGAGGTGTACGTTATATGTTAAAATAAAATAATAAAATATTGGACTGGGATCTATCACGATCATATACGAATCAGATTAACTTTTTATAACATAATTATCAAAATTCTTAAAATTAATGTCTTTTTTTATTAATGTAAATTTCTATATATTTTAAAACTTAAATGATTTATATATTTATTTTGTAATACAAATAAAATCTAAAATTGATTCTAATCACTATTTTTTTTTTCCATGAGTAACACGTACCTTCCACGTTCTACCCTGACTAATATAGGCTAAAGTTTAGAAAGTGGACCGAAATGCATTGATCATTTCACAATCATATCATAGCTAAAAGGCTAGGATAGGTATCAATTGAAAACCAGAATCTCTAGTATCTATCATGATCTGATTTCATTCGAGGTTAACGAATTTTCCACGAATTTTCCACCCCCCCTTTTAAGGTGACTTTTGATTGATGCTATACTTGTGGAGTGAAATTAAAATCAGCAACTTTTTGGGCTTTTGAGATTAAGAGTCTATTGCTATGAGTTTACTTGATTGGGAGGACTATTCATGTAATAACATCTGGTGAACCATATTTGGGCGTGCTTAATAAAGATTCTTCTTTTACCTTTTCTTAGTTGATTAAAGTCATTGCCTCTACACTATGATGGTGATGGTTCTGATTATTAATTTATAAAACTCTCTCTCTCTCTCTCTCTCTCTCTCTCTCTATATATATATATGTGTGTGTGTGTTTTTCTATTTATTTTTTTATTTTATATTAAGTTATTAACTCAACAAAATGCGCTTTTGCCTTAATGGAAAGAAGTCAAGAACTAATAAAATAAATAATAATAATAATAGGATCAAACTTATTCTACAAACTGGTTTGAGGAAGTTCAAATAAATTGGTTATGTCGATCCCCCCCCCCCCACCCCCCTTTTTTTTTACACCCTGAAAAAAAATAAATAGAAAAGAAAAAAAGAGAAGAGGCTCAATTGGAATTATCTAAAAATTCATCAAGAAGAAGTGTGCTTAGAAAGAAACTAAAGGCCACCAAAATACATTGACAAAAATTTAGAAGAGGGAATTTTGAATATTTTGGAGAGTATTAATATCTTCTTTTATAGTGTATTATATATCAAATGTTTTTGATGATGAACATTTCTATGTTAATATCTAAGTATTTTGATTGAACATAAAAAATATGGCATTCTCATGTCATGAGAAATTTTTTGAATTTATTAGAGTATAAGATTATTTTATAACGGAATGTCTTATTGCACACTTAGTCCATGATTTTCAATCAATGTGGCAGTATGTATAGAGTGAGTGTGTAATAAGAAGTGTATGATTATCATTACTCATTTTATAATATAAGCTAGTTAGTCTGGCATCATATAACTTACTTAACAAATTGCTACTAGTGAGCAGTAACGCAACTGGCATTCCATCCTTAGTGTTAGAGGTGGCATATAGCCACAAGTTCAATCATGCTTGGATGAGTAGTTACATAAAATTAAAGATTAAAAAAGCCACAATATGCTACACATTTATATTCGTGAAAATGCAACAAAACCAATTTATAGAAGCTTTCTATGAATAATTTTTTTTCTTAATAATATTAAGTTGCATGATGCATCTATAACATCTAGAGTTCAAATTCTCTCTTTTCTATTGTAACTATCGAATTATCAAAAAAAAAAAAAAAAAAAAAAATCTTATTCTCGCTGGACTTGGGCTCAATGTACAGACTAGCCATGTCCTAAAGTTCAGCTGCTGTGTTCGGCCCATAAAGCACCTACAAGAAAGCCTTAGATAAACTAAAACAATCTGTATCTAAAAAAAAAAAAGAAAAAAATTTGAAAGTTGAAACATGAAACATGAAAGAGACATGCCACCAACTTCGTTTGTATTATTACCCCTTAAACAGAAGAGTGCAACAAGTCTCTTTCCATTCATATATATATTTTAGAGAAGCTAAAAGCTACAAAACAAGCTTCACTTAACTTTCTCTACCTTTAATTGTGTTGTTAACTGCTTAATCAGTACACCATTTTTGACCCTCGACCGTAAGTGCTTCTTTTTTGTTTTGTTTTCATTCCCAGACATCATTAGTTGCTAATTGGGCATTTTTCTATTAATAAATTTCCTCGTCTTTTGTGAGAAAAATTGTCAATTAGCGATTTGGCTGCTACCAGTTGTTGTTCTTGTTAGTCTTGTACCCCACCCACAAATGCAAAATAATATACTTCTGTAGCAATCATTTCCTCATGGGCTATACCGCTATAGCATTCTAAAGTCCCTTTTTTTCTCTCTTTTTCTAGCTTCCTAGTTGGCCTCATTGAATTATTTTCTTTGAATTTTTTAATTTTAATTTTCTCAGATATTCTGAGAATCACAAATAATGACTTAATCAGAAACGTAAGCAGAACTGAGAAACAAACTCACGAAATTATAGAATCATGTGAGAGCGTTATCCCTAAATGTTTATTCGTGTCACCTTTAGCTAATCAATCCTAAGATAAGACCGTAGCTTTTATCTTTGTCTCCAAGGCAAAAGTTCAAGAACCTTCAAGAAAGCATTCATTGCTAATAGAGAAAGAAACAAATGATTTAATGGGAGAGCAAAAGTCGTGTAGTGAAAAAGGCTAGAAAAAGCAGTGTACTACTGCGATGTGTATTTTGGAAAATTACTGTGTGCTTCTAGTCGGTGAGAGCATTATCCCTAAATGTTAATTCGTGTCACCATTGACACTGACGAGGAGCATATTGACGAGGAGCGTTATCTCTTACCTTTCTTTTCTTAATAATAGGTATCGGAGATTGTCCATTGACACCGACGAGGTCAAGTTTCAGCTTCATCATTAACTATTTTATGTGTTTGATTGTGATTAATTGTTTGTAACTTTTATATAGACCTATTACTTTTTTTCCATTACTCATAGTCTGTCATATGAATAATTATAACATTTAACTTGATCTAAGAATTTTTTGTGGAATTATGACGTGCATAGGAGAAGCCACAGCTACCGACTTGGTGAATCAATTAATAGTTTAATACTAAACTAGTCAGTGGGAGCGTTATCCCTAAATGTTAATTCGTTTCACCATTAGCTAATCAATCCTAAGATAAGACTAAAGGTTTTATCTTTGTATCCAAGGCAAAAGTTCAAGAACCTTCAAGAAAGCATTCATTGCTAATAGAGAAAGAAACAAACGATTTTGTGGGAGAGCAAAAGTTGTTTAGTGAAAAAGGCTAGAAAAAGTAGTGTGCTGCTGCGATGTGTATTTGGAAAAATTACTGTGTACTTCTAGTTTTATTGCCGTATAGAATTTCATAATTTTTACTAAACTATGATTAGTTATCTATCACTTTTATATAGACCAATTACTTTTTTTCCATTACTCATAGAGGGTGTTTGGATTCAGATGAATCCTGCGTCCAGTTTTGCGTTTTGCTTTGTTTTGTTTTTTTTTTTTTTTTTTTGCCTGCATTTGTTGATTTTGGGAGACAAAATGTACTGTTGTGAACAGTGTATGTACTGTTCATGTACTGTATATACACTGTTTATGTATTAAAAAATATTAAAAATAGGTCCCACAGTACTATTTACACATTTAAAAATTATTTTGTTACAGTGTTTTCAGTTTTCAGTTTTAGCAACAAATAAACTCAATCCAAATGGACCCATATATGAATAATGGTAACATTTTACTTGATCTAAGAATTTTTGGCGGAATTAATAAGACGTGCACAGGAAAAGCCACAGCTACCAACTCGGTGAATCAATTAATAGTTTAATACTAAAGTAGTCGGCTTGCATGGGAAGTTAAGCCCAAATAAGCTTTAGCCCAATAGATCAGTTTGGAAAACAAGCCCATTAAGTCGGACTAAAGTAAAGCCCAAATTGGGCCTTCTAATATGGGAAAGCTTTGATCTAATGCCTTTGTGCGCTAAACCTTTTTTTTTTGGGTGAGAATCTTGTGCGCTAAACTTGATATTTGACAAAAGTTTTGGATACGTGGTATCCGCATTATATTAAATTTGATATATTAGAGCATTGGATCCAAACCATAAGTTCTCATAATTACAAAATAAACACTTTTTAAAACAGCTCACACAATTAACCCCACAAAATTTTTGAGAGATATTTATAATATACTGTTAACTCCATAGTTCGAACTTTTTTTCCTCTAGACCCTTAAACACTTTGTATATAAGGAGGTGTCAATTCAACTACAAGGCCTTGAACCTCCCAAAAAAAAAAATATCTTAGCGGGTGAAATTGTTAAAATTTAAAATTTCTTACATATGCAACTGACATATAAAAACTTTCGCAAATCTCAATGGGGAAAATTTTCTTTTTCACCCCAACATTAGTTTATCCTTACTTGAATTTAGTCCTATAATTATTACGCCTCACCTTAACTCTCTTTTGACATTATTAATTACTTAATGAACAACCATCATTGTGTACAACATAACAGGACATAGGCCCTGTTCATCAAAAAAAAAAATAGCACATAGGCCCTCATAATTTTTTTATTTTTTATTTATTTTTAAAGACATAGGCAGCTTAGCTGTATCTGCCAAGGGAGGTGCTGTGAGGGATAGTGAAGAATTGGAGGTAATGGCTTGTCGCAAAGCTTTGGAATTTGCTATAGACGCTGGTTTTATGGAGGTGATACTAGAAGGTGATAATGCCCTGGTTATGAAGACAGTTTCACAGGCTCAACCAAACTTCTCTCGGCTTGGATTGATCTATGAAGATATTTGGTGCTTGGCTGCAGGTTTTAGATCCATCTCAACTAGCTGTGTTAGGCGTAGTGCCAATGGTGTTGCTCATGCTTTGGCAAAATTTGCTAGGTTATCTGATAATGATATTGTATGGATGGAGGAGGATCCTCCCCCTGTTGTGGATGCTCTGTATTTGGATTCTAGTATTTTGATTTAATGAAAGTCATTTGGTTTCAATTTCAAAAAAAAGAAAAGACATAGGCAACTTACCGTAATGCATCATTGTGCTGATGGATTGGTAGTTAATAGTTAATTATGAATGCTTTTCAACATATTATTCATTATGCTGGTGAGAAAATAGAATATTTAGTGGCTGTTTGGCTTCACTTTTTTGATCACTCAATTTTCATCATTTATCACTCATAACTCATCACTCATCACTCAATTTTTCACACCCGTTTGGCATCATCACCCAATTTCCATCACTCAATATTTTTCACACTATTTGTGGGCCCATACCTGTCAGCCGATGCAGCTTTTTTTTTTTTTTTTTTTTTCAGTACCCAAACTCACTGAAGCTAAAAATAAAAAAATAAAAACCGAACTGAAGACCGAACCAGTGAAAAAAAAAAAAACCCAGAACTGAAGACCGAACAAGTGAAAAAAAAAAAAAAAAAAGTCAAAAGGTGGTCAAAAGTTGCGGCTGTGGGTCCCTCCATGTGTGTTTATTTATGGAAATGCCATTGAGTTACGAGTTATGGAAACTGAAAACAGTCAAAATGTGTTTTCAGTTTCCATAACTCATAACTTAAAAATCAGAGAATTGAGTGATGGAAACAGAGTTATCGTTTGCCAAACAACCTTTTTGCTATGGGTCCCACCAGTTTGAAGTTATGAGTTATGAAAACTGAGAATTGAGTTATCAAAATTTGCAATCCAAACAGCCTCTTAGCATCTGTTTTTTTTTTTTTTTTTTTTTTAATACTCATTTTATGCTTTAAAATTTTACATTTTCTATTTTAACATATTATTCATAACTTACCTAATATCTTTTTACTTTTTTTTAAATTTTAATATACAACACATTAAAATAATATAAACTGTCAATAAATATTATAAAACCAACCCATCTCTCTCTCTACTCTTTTGTTGAGCTTCTCTCTCTTTAAATTAGAGAATAAATAGAATAAAAACAATTCACTAAAACTTGCTACAACAACTTTTTATAAGTAAGAAATTATTGTAATGAAGTTTTAAAATTTTTTAGTTATAAACACCTAGGTAGAAATTTTTTTCAGTGCTTTTTGGTTCTAAAATAACAATGTAGGGGCTTTTACACCCCCAATGCTAATACTTCAATAGACCTTAAACAAACTACATAAATTCTATGTCGTCATGCATTAAGTGCTTCATTCCAATACATTTTTAAGGGACCTATGGCAGTGTTTTTCAAACACCAATATAGGTCTTGGTCTTATAAGGGCCTATAGCAATGTTTGGAAAGCGCCACCATAGGTCAGCCCGGAAAAAAGAAAAAAAAAAGACCTATAGTGGCGTTTTCAAACACCACTATAGGTCCAACAATTTTTTTTTTTTTTTTGAAAAATACGAAATATCTCTCTCACTCTCTAACTCTCTTGCTCTCATGTCTCATGTCTCATTTTTCACTTTGTCACTCTCTCTCAACACCCACGCTGCCGACCCACCTAGCCCATCCACACTTGGAACAACCCACCCTAGCATCGATCCCGCCGCAACATAAGCTACCGACACTAAGTCATGAAGCCCAGCCCTTCCTTCCCAATGCCAATTAGCCTCTGGCCAACCCAAACCGAGGCCAGTTAGACCCTTCCCCTCCCCTTATCTCTCTCTCTCTCTCTCTCTCTCTCTCTCTCTCTCTTTTTTTTTTTTTTTTTTTTTTTTTTTTTTTTTGTTCTTTCTTGTTTGGCTAGAAAGAAAATGGAGGAAATGATGAACATTTTGAATGAAGTGGATATTTTATTATGTTTGTATATATGTCTTGATTTGGATTTGGGTTTGGATTTTGAATTTTTTGGATCTGTGCTCGTGTTTATGATCTTATGCTTATGTTGAAATCTAGGTTTGTATTCTTGGATTTGTGCTCTTGTGTTTATGATCTTGTGCTTATGTTTAAATCTGGGTTTGTGTTCTTGAGGTTGTGCTTTTGTGTTCCTTAAATGGATTTGGTGTTGGATTTGAGTTGATTTCATCAAAGGAGATGGGATTTTATGGGTTTTGTGTTCTTGTATTTTGAAGCATGTTGTGTTTGTACCGTGGGTATGTGTTTAACTTTTCTGGGTTTGTGTTTGTATTTTGTTTTATGTTTTAATTATGTTTTGTAATTCTTAATTTAATTAAAATTGAAATTTTAATTTTTAAAATTTGAAAGCATTTAATTTTAGGCAAAAATCCAAAACTAACCCTCTAACTTTCAGGCTTTGTCATTTCAGTCCTCTAAGTTTCAATTGTTATTAATTCAATATTTCGTTATATATCCATTTGTAGTCTCCATTAGGTGAGCCAAAACGACGCCGTTTTGACTTTTTTTTTTAATATAAATTTTGTAATTAAAACAAAAAAAGAAATTGTTATAAAAAAAAAATTAGGGGACGTTCCCCTTACTTGAAATCAAAACACACAAAATTGAAATACAATGAGCAGCCTTAACTAAGAAATTTGGGGGAAGAAGGGAGAAGTCTGGGTCGGCAGCAGTGAGTCTGAGATTGAGAGACTGGGTTTGAGAGAAATGAGACCAAGATTGAGTGAGAGAAACTGAGATTGAGTGCTAACTTCTAACTATTGAGCATGGATGAGAACGAAGAGGTTATAAATGAATATAAAGGGGGCAAGCTTCGGTGGGTTTCAAAGAAAAACACAGCACCAAAGCATTCAATTTCATGGTACCCTTACACAGAGGAGAATAGGTATTGCAAGCTCACTTTCCATAAGTCTCATCGAGAATTTGTCACTAGGACTTACATTCCTCATGTACTTCAAGAAGGGAAGGCAATAAGGGTGAGAAATCATCAAAGGAAACTGTACGCTAACAATCCCAGCCAAAATTGGGAAGGTTACGAAGCACGCAAATGGAGCCACATAGCTTTTAAGTACCCATCATCTTTTGATACTTTAGCCATGGAATCAAAGAAAAGGACAATGGCAAGGCCTAGAAGTGTGGCTATCTTCTTTATGGTCCTCTTGGAACTGGTAAGTCTAGCATGATTGCTGCCATGGCCAACCACTTGGAGTATGAAATCTATGATCTTGAATTAACAATGGTTAGGGACAACCTAAACCCAGACCCAGACTTCTCCCTTCTTCCCCCAAATTTCTCAAGTAAGACTGCTCATCGTATTTCAATTTTGTGTGTTTTGATTTCAGGTGAAAGAACAATTTCTATTTTGTTTGTTTTGATTTCAGTTAAAGGTTTTTTTTATAATAACAATTTTTTAAAATTTTTTGTTTTAATTACAAAATTCATTTTTTTTTTTAAAAGAACTAAAACAACGTCATTTTGGCTCACTTAACAAAGACCACTAACTGATGTCTAACGGAATATTGAATTGACAATAATTGAAACTTAGAGGACTGAAATGACAAAACTTAAAGTTAAAGGACTGAAATGACAAAGGTTGAAAGTTAGATGGTCAGTTTTGAATTTTTGCCTTAATTTTATGTTTCATAATTTTCTTTTATTGGTGGTTATTGGCTATAGTGGCGTTTTGAGACGTTGCTATAGCCAATTTTTTAATAAAAAAATAATATAAGGATTCATAACAGCATTTTAAAAACACCACTATAGGGTATTGACCTATAGTAGTGTTTTTGTAAAATGCTACTATAGGTTTATAGTTATGGTACAATAGTGAAGTTTTGTGGCATCACTATAACCCAAAGGGACCTATAGTGGCGTTTTTAGGACCTGTAGTGGTGTTTTTAGGACTTATAGTGACGTTTGAAAAATGCCACTATAGCCCTTGTTTTTTGTAGTGGTATTATCCAATTCTTTCTTTAAGAGCATGAGTAGTTGGATATAAAAACTTTCCACTCTAGCTTGTTGTAAGCAATAATTTGATCTCCACTTTTTTATCTTGTTGTTTTTTCTTTGTCGGCTAATTTAACTTCACTTATTGATCTTTGTTAATGTCCTTGAAATAATCATAGACGCATAGTGTTATTTAGAAATATTAGAAGTCAAATAATTGTAGGTTTAAGTACTTATAGAGCAAGTATATTAACCTTAATTTGTCTATGGTTAGCCTAGGGTTACTCATATATTCTAGTGTATAAACTCTACATTGGGTTCATTATAACACAAATGCTTGATATAATATGTAGCCATCATGGGCTTTCTTACTATGGACGTAGTCGATAGGCTGAACCACATAAATTTTTGTGTGTGCTCTTTCTTTCATGCTTCCGTCTATCATTCAATTATCATAGTGAGTATCTCCTTTGAAGTGGAATGATAATGAAGTTCTGAAGGTTGTCTTATGGTGAGGGTTGGGAAAATCTTGATAATGATAGGCTTACTCCTCTAGGTGATTAAGAATGTTTCTCCATTTACAGCACAAAAAATTTGGTTATGGGGCAACCAAAATTTTGTGGGTAGAATCTTAGGATAGAGAATTGTTGTTGCAGCTCCAGTGTCAGACTTCAAATTAACTTAGCTACAATTTACAATGAGTTTTGTCTGATTATGCATGAGATGGTGGGGTTCTAGTTTGTAGTGACAAGTGGTTGAAGAGGTAAGGGCTTGGCTGAGCCAAAGCATCTGTTGGATAAGGTTGTTGCAGCGAGTAGTAAATACGTTTGACATGCATGGATAAGTTTGAACGAAGCTGCTTCAGGATGTTTCTAGGATCTCCTTTTTTTTTTTTTTTTAATTGTTGAACATACTTAGTCCCATTCGTCTCTTCATTGGAACCATTCTTCATCGACGTCAGCTTTTGGGTCATGGTTAGCATAATAGGGGTCATTGTGACCAATGAAAGGATTTGGCATTTCCCAAGGGTCTTCATGTGGCCACTATTGTCTATAAGCTTCTAAAGTGCTTGGTCCTGTTTTGGATAAGGTTCTCGTATTAAGGGATTCTGCCTTTGTAAGAGCATTCTAACAACATGCCCAAGTAGTGTCTATGTGTAAATGAAGGGAGTCATCTAGGTTAGTGAGCCAATGAATTTCTAGTGGGTGAAAGATACCTTCTACTTGGATATCCCTTTTTGAATTGAACTTAGCAATCATGGATCCTATAGTAATTTTGTGACCAAATCTTGGATGTTTTGTGATGGGATACATTTTCCAGTTCTTCCTCTACAATTACTGATATCCCTAAACCCTCTTTTGACATTTCCCTCCGTACATCTACTGCAAATAGATTAGACTACCCGTATGAAATCTCTAATGTATTCGAAAAAAGTAAAATTCCTATTACTAACTTTCCCATTGTAAATCCTTACACTGTGTTTAATAAACCCCAACCTTCATTCAAAAAATCCATAAAAAAAATTTATTGGTCATTCTCATTCTTCTACCGTAAAAGAGTATGTCCAAGTTCCAAGTTCGATCAATTCAATATCCTAGCATGTGAAAATGAAAATTTCATCACCCTTACTCTTCCTATAGAATTTGTAATTCCATGGCAAAAACAAAGATACACACATTTTCATTTTGGTGTTGTAAGATTAACACTAACTTTCCACGAAAGAAAGCAGCTCCCTACAGTCTCTAGCATAGTAAAATGTGGTTATAGGAACTGTCCAGAACACTTTAAATGCGGGAATAGTTTTTGTTACACTCTTTCCAAACTTCAATATGCCTCTCAAAGACCCTCGTTTTTGTGATGCTCTCAAGGTGCAAGTTCAAATTACAGGAGCTTTCAAGTACAAGACACATATGCAACTACACTTCACTTTCAGCTTGCTTACAGGCTTCAAAATCATGCCTTTGATATGGCAGTCCCAGATATGGCCCAAACTAATGATGCCTTGTTAATCCAAGTTGATCTAGGAATGACCCCATGTGTTCATTTGTCCCAACACAACTTACAAGAGACCAGATGACTTCCCTTTTTTCCAGAATCATGGATTACAAAATATGAGACGCTTCACCAAGCAGTTAAGCCAGTCCAGTCTAACAACCCTTTCTTTATTAGGAAAGAAAATGGTCATTGGATAGTCTTCTATAGAATTTTTGGAAGTATCTCAGATGGGAAATACACTGCTGCCTCTCTTAGAGCATTCACATTAGAGCATTCTTATCAAGGTGAGTAAAATTTTTAGCATATACCACCCCAAAACCCAAAATTTTAGCTTTTAACAACTCATTTTACAATTCACCCAACATCAAAGATTTTATATTTTTTACCATTTCATTTACATATTCTTTTTTTTATTATTTCTTTATTCTTCAACTATATTTCTTTCTCTCTCTTCCTCTCTGTCACTCTTAACCCAGCAAACTTGACAATCTCAAAGCAGCAAACCCATACCCACCCCATCCACAACCACCGGAAAAAAACACCAACCACCCATACCCACCTATCTATCCAACAAACTCACACTCTTCCATCTCAACCCAGCAAACCCATATCCATCCCAACCACTACCACTGAAGAAAAAAAAAAAAAAAAAAGGGCCCAGCCACTACCTTCCTCTTCCAAATCACAAATCAACCACCATTACAATCATAAAACCCAGATTGATGAGAAGAAAGAAGAAAGGCAGAGAGGCAAACCGATCACGCTGCGTGAGCAAAACACACACACACACAAACCCACCTCAGTAAACCTCCACAAAAGCAAACCCATCACACCGATCCACTACACCACAACCCACTACGACCCAGACCCATAACCCAAAGACCCACGCCAATCACAATCCGAAGTCATAAACCCACAACCCAGAGACCCACGCCCATGCCAATCACAATCCCACAACCTGAGACCCATGCCCACGCTGATCACAAACCCATAACCAGACCCATGCCGATCACAATTTGAAATCACAAATTTACAACCCATAAAATCAAATCACCCTGTCATCAAGCTTTACCTCCATATTGGCGGCAACACTCCGAAGGCGTTTGGGCTTTGAAGTTCCTAACTGACAAACCTTGGAGGGAAGGAGCTCAAACCGTGAACCCGAGAGAAACAGAGAAGCTATGGGAAAGAGGAAGAGGAAAGTGAGAGAGGAGAGAGAAGAAAGAAGGGAAAAATAAAAAACAAATACACGCACAGTTACCGTTGGAATAAAAAAATAATTTTTGGTTTAGGATTTGTGCTACAATGAGGTTGTATTAATACAATCTCACTATAGCAGTATCTCAAAATTTTTGAGATTTGAAATGTTTGATGGAGTTGGTTTTTGGGTGTATTGGTGCTAAAATTTAGCATATGGCACTTTTAGCATCCTTAATGAGAATGCTCTTAAAGATGTGAAAAGTGCTAAAATGCTATTTTATAACTCAAAACACAAAAACATGCTCTACATCAAAAGGGTCACATCTCAAAAGTTTTAGCAACTTGATACAGTAAGGTGCTACAATTAACACCTTACTGTAGCAGGTTGTTACATTCTTTTTTACTATTATTTTCTCTTTCTTGCACTCTCTCTCTCCAGGTCTCTTTGTCTTTTTCTCCCTCTGCCTCTTTGACCATTTTTATTTTCTTCTTTTTTACTTTGTACTTTGTTGTTCTTCTTCCTTTCATTTCTTTTTTCTTTCTCACAACTCAGGCGATCCTCTTAGGTGAAACTGTGGCTCACAACGCTTCACTAGATTATGGTGTGTGATTTTTGGTTTTTTATTTATTTTATTTGAGATTATGAAGCAAATAATTTTTATATTTTTCTTGCCCTTTTTATTTTATGAAAGCACTTTTCTGGGAAATACCATTATTTTTGCTTTGCTTTCAGTCTATCAGTCTTGCTTGTGGTGTGTGTTTGATTAATTTGGATCTAAAATTAGTTCAACAAGATGATTCTTCTTCTAAAATATAATAACAAAACCAATATATGTTTTTTTATCAGCGGGTTCACTTTCAGTGTTTTCATTTTGTGATTTTGGTTGTTTTGTGGGTTTTGTGCTTTGATTTCGGTGGGTTTGGTTTGATTTGTGATTTGGTGGGCTTCTAGGTCTTTGTTGTGATTTGATTTTGGCTGGGTTTTGGCTGTGGTGGTGGTTGTGATTTGATTTTGGCTGGGTTTCGTCAGTGGTGTGTGGTTGGAGGTGATGAGCTTGAAAACCTTTGGCCATGGAGGTTTAGAAGAAGAGCTTGGTGGTCAGCCATGGAGCATGGGTTTGAGAGCAGAAGATCAGAGAGAGGGAGAAGGTTCTAGATCTGTTGGGTTGAGAAAGAGAGAGACAAAGGAAGAGAGAGGAAGAAAAAAAATGAATAAAAAATAATAAAGAAAGAATATTTAAATAAAGTGGTAAAAAGAAAAAATAGAAATTTTGATGTAGGTTGAATTGTAAAGTGATGTGTTAAATGTTATAAAGTTAGTTTTTTAAATGTTAAATGCTAAAAAATTTTACAATCTTTAATGAAAATGCTCTAAGCAAATTTTTAGATAAGCTCATAAGAACTTCATGCTTTATTCATTTCTTTCTATAAGAACATGAGTGTTTGGATTTAAAGCTTTGCACTCTTACTTATTGTAAGCAAAAATTTGATCTCTACCTTTTTATCGTCACTTATTGATTTTTTTTTTTTTTTGGGGCTAATTTAACTTCAATTATTATTATTATTATTATTGATAGAATTTTTAACTTCACTTATTGATCTTTGTTAATGGCCTTGAAATAATCATATATGTGCAGGATCACAAATGGCATGTTATCAAAAAAAAAAAGAAAAGAAAAAAGGATTACAAATAGGGCCAAAATTGGAAATTAAGACTGTTTCTCAAACAATATAATTAGTAGTCACTGTTTTCAAATTATATTTTTTACTAACATCTCGAGTTTAAAAGGCTTGATTTAGGGCGTATAAATCGAGTCTCAAAGACTCGGTTTCCATGGTCTAATCACGTCTGATGTGGCATTTTTTTCACGTGGTGACCACCTGGAAATCGAGTCTCTAAGACTTGATTTATAAGCCCACTTAGCCCTACATATTCAGCCTCCTAACACTTCAGCTCTCTCATGTACAACCCATTCCCCTCACCCTACCCCCCACCTTCTCATCAGACCATGTCAAACCCCCACGCCACCACATTCTCATACACAAAGCCTCACAACATCGAGCACACAAACACAGGGACGTAACACATACCCTCTGTTTTGCACACACTAGCTCACGTGCTTATCTCCGCGTCCATGCGCCATTGTGTGTAGGTCCACGCTCCACCACTGCTGTAGATCGTGGTTGACCCGTCAGGCTTTCAGCCTCTACATCCACCTTTTGTGGTTCATGCACCATTCAAGGCACTCTTAGCTTGTAGATCGGAGAGTGGTTGTTGGGTTTGAGAGTAGAGAGACTCAGTGACACCTTGGTTCGAGTTTAGAGCTTGGTTTGGGTCATGGCTCGGAGTTGGATGACATGCAGAGAGATTGAGAAGCCACCCTCGTGGTGATGTTGGCTGTTTGTCTCGGAGGAGCAAGGAAGCTCTGCATCTTTAGATCAGAGAGAGGGCTTGGGTTTAAATGGAAAGTTCGAGGTTGTATGAAAAGGGTCTAGGCCAAGAAAGTATTGAGAAACCAAATCACCATCGTCTGTGGTGGTAATGTGGATCAGAGATGGTAAAGCTTGAACTTCAGCCTTGAGAGATTCAGGGGTTAGAAAGAGCTAGAGGAGTTTAGCTGAATATGCAGGGTTAAGTGGGCTTATAAATTGAGTTTTAGAGACTCGATTTTCAGGTGGTCACCACGTGGAAAAAATGTCACATCAGACGTGATTAGACCATGGAATTCAAGCCTTTGAGACTCGATTTATAGGTTCTAAATCGAGTCTTTTAAACTCGAGATGTTAGTAAAAAATGTAGTTTGAAAACAGTGCCTATTAATTATATTGTTTGAGAAACAATGTTAATTTTCAATTTTGATCTTATAAATAGCAAGTACGAGTTCTTAAGAGAGAGAGAGAGAGAGAGAGAGAGAGAGAGAGAGAGAGAGAGAGAGACCAATCACATCAACTTCTTGGAAGAATAGAAAGGATAGATATTTCATATTTCATAATTATAAGCTCACCACCGGACATATAAAAAGCCTTTATGGACGACTGTCACATGTGCTGCTTTGTCTTTACTCCCCTTCGCTCCTCACTTCAAACATCAACGTCAAGATTCAAAGACCTTTTAATTTGTCGGGAAGCATTGATAAAAAAAAAAAAAAAAAAAATGTCGGGAAGCATTATTATGGCAAAGAACTTGAGTGGCCAACTTTAGTGAAACAATCACATCAAGATTCAAAGGCCTTTAAACATTAACAAAGCTAGAAATTGCCTCAACCTTTCCTCCCTTGAATTCCTCCAATTCCTTGAGTGCCAAATTTCTGAATTCTTCCACCACTTTCATTAATCCCTTTTCTAATTTTCCAGCCCCATGTAACATTCCTTGAATGGTTCCAACATAGAGACCAAACCTTCTTAGCTTCTCTATTTCCTCCTCACTTCCCCCTCCTAGTATTGCCCCACACGCAGCCCCACACGCGTGCAACTCACCTTCCTTTTTCTTGCACACTTGCTCAATCCACCCTATGTCACATAATTCCTCCCCCTCCGATTGAGGGCATTCCAATTCATAGTATTGTCCCTCTACCATACCTTGTGAGCCTATGGCACGTGCAATTTCAATTGTCACCCGCAAAATTTGGTCCGAGTTGTTTTGGGCCGGGTCATCGGATCTAGCTAACAACTCAAACCCAAATGGTAACATGCCATCCCCCAAGAGAAGCTCTATGTTTGGGCCGTAGGCGTGGTGGATCGTGGGCCTGGACTTGGGCCTGGGCCTGTCAGTTAGCGGAAGTTGCTCGTGAGTGAACGAAGCCGCCTGCATCAGGTGGAGTGTGGAAGCCGCCGCCATGGCTTGGTCTCGGTGTCCGCCAACGAGTTCACATGCGGCAATACACAAGGCCGGGGCAGGGTTTTGTGGGGCTGCAAAAACCAAATGGTGCATGGGCTCAAAGACTTGAAGTGGAGGCCGTAGTGGAATGGCTTGCTTGAGATGGGCTTCAATTTCGGCATTTATGGAGGCCCAATAGGATTGATTTTGGGACATGGTGACCATCATAGACCTATGTGGTAAGGATGCCCGGGTAACACTAGATCTGGAGAGAATATGGAATGTTTGATTTCCATTAAGGTGGAGGAAAGCTCTAGCCATAGAATTGAGGAGGATAGAGAAAGAAGATACAAATAGTTGATGTTGAAGTGAAGCTGATTCTTCTTGGAATGGGTTTGGTGGATGAGAGAAAGTTAAAATACAAGGATGGTGGTGGAGGTGCTCTGCCTACATATCAATTTATTATATCCGTATCTTTGTTTGGTAGCTATTGCTATTGGTTTTGTTTGGTGCACTCGTGAAGGAACTTTACTGGCTGGAGCCCATGAAAATAATTTTGTCCACAAGTCTTTATAGGTTAGAAATGCGAAACATATGGTACTCATTTTGTGTCCCCATGAAAATGTAGTTTAGTTAATGCAATGCATGTGTTACCCATGCGAGAATGATAATCGGTACGCAACAAATATTATTCTCAGTTTTCTATCCAAAAAAATAGTATATTATTCACACTAGGCTTGACTTTCTTGTTCTTGCCTTCTTGGCAGTCACTCAGGTGTCATTGTCACTTCTCCTTTGCCTATGTTTGAGGACTCGAGACTATGAAAAGAAGTTCTCAAATTAAATTCAATTACGTGGTATTGTCTTTAAGAGAGGATAACATCTTAAAGATGGGAAGCACGAGTTTGAATTTAATTAGAAAATTTTAAGTTACATCATTTAAAGAAACGCACTTAAATTTTAGGGTTAATTGATAGGAGGATTTTAGTTTTTATTTTTAAAACAATATAAAAACAATTATTAAAAAATTGAATTTGAAATTAGTTTTCAGATAGTAATTTTTATATTTTACATGTTTAGTTCCTACTTTTAAGAATAATTTTCAAAATATTAAAAACAAAAAATAATTATTTAGAAAACTACTTCTCTTTTTTAGATTAATTTTTTCTTGGAATGGGTTTGGTAGATGAGAGAAAGTTGAAATACAAGGATGGTGGTGGAGGTGCTCTGCCTACGCATCAATTTATTTTACACATATCTTTGTTTGGTAGCTATTGCTGTTGGTTTCGTTTGGCGTACTTGTGAAGTAACTTTACTAGTTGGAGTTCCGAGTGTATTTGGTAGAATAGTTTGAGAATTATTGTTTGGAGTTTTTTGAAATACGTATGGATAAAAAAATATGTGAAAAAATGTATAATGTTGTTTAAAATGTGAGTTTGAACTCACTCACCAAACATGCCAAATTTTGTCCACAGAAGTCTTTATAGGTTAGAAATGCGAAACTTATGGTACTCATTTTGTGTCCACATGAAAATGTAGCCAAGCATATGTTACTCATGCGAGAATGATAATTGATACGCAGCAAATATATTCTCAGTTTTCTATACAAAAAAATAGTATATTATTCATACCAGACTTGAATTTCTTGTTCTTGGCAGTCACTCAGGTGTCAATGTCACTTCTCATTTGCCTATGTTTCAGGACTCGAGATTATGAAAAAAAGTTCTCAAATGAAATTCAATTACGTGGTATTGTACCATCGTGTTTAACACCTTTTCATGTTGTATTGGTCATTACTGCACATATTTGAACTTTTTTCTTTCTGATGGGAAGCACATGTTTGAATTTTATAAAAAGAATTTAAGTTACACCATTTACAGAAATATACTTAAATTTAAAGACATGATTGGCAGGGGGATTTTAGTTTTTGTTTTTAAAACAATATAAAAATAATTTTTTAAAAATTGAATTTGAAACTAGTTTTCAGATAATAATTTTTATATTTTACATGTTTAGCTCCTACTTTTAAGAACAATTTTCAAAATATTAAAAACAAAAAATAATTGTTTGGGAAATCATTTCTATTTTTTTAGATTTTTTTTAAAAATATTTACAAAAAGTAATATGTAGAATTTGTAGATTACTTTTTTTGTGTGGATAATGATAAGGGAATAGAGTTCATCATGCACTTTTTTTTTTTTATAATGATAAATTTCAAATTTGAAGGGTGAAAATTCTTTTTGTGATAAAGATAAACGAGTTTGGTCAAATATGTGGGGTTCATTGTTTTCAATTTATTTACAACTATGTCATTAAAAACATTTTCTATATCCTGATAGCACCCTCTTAGCTATTTTCAAAATTCTGTTCTAAACCAAGAAAACAGGATATAGTTTTTTGAAAATTGTATTTAGAAAATCTTAGTTAAATAATAAATTCAAGTGTGCGACTCATTATTTTATGGATTGCAAAACAAAAAAACTATATTTAAATACTCTTACCAAATAAACCCTTAATTTTATAGAAGTGGGTTTTGGGCATCACAAAGTTCTAAAAAATTGTCTTTAAAAGAAGATAACGTCTTTCATGTTGTATTGGTCATTAAAAGCTTTACAGATCATGTTTGAATTTAATTAAAAAAATTTAAGTTCCATCGTTTACAGAAGTGTACTTAAATTTTAACTTAAAGTTCTAATTTTTTTGTTGTTGTTGATGAATATCTAAAAATTTCCTAAGTGGTGAGAGATTGAGTCTATGGATTTGGATCCAAGCTATTGCACACTGCGTGGTGCCCGGATCTCAATCTTGGGTGTGTTTCTAGAGTTTCCTAAGTTGTGGGAAATTGAGTGATTGACACTGTAACAAATTAAATGTTTGTTTCAAAACCTCCCTAATCATTTTATATTATTTGTAATTATAAGCTTACAAACAGAAGTGTTTTGAATAAGAATTATATGCTTACAAACAAAACTTCAAAGTTTATAGAGAGTTTCAGTTTACTCAATTCGTAAAATTTTTTGCTGTCGAATAAGAGATTTGAGGTTTGAATCTCACTTACAGTAAAAACTGATTGATATCTTAGTCTAATGATAAAAGCAATCATAATAGAGTGAACACCAAATTAAAATTTTTTTTTGAACGCTGGGGAGACACAGCCCAATCTCATGTAACACAAGAGAAGATGAATTAATGAAGTAATAACTTTCTTAAAAAAAAGAAAAAGAAAAAAAAAAAGAAAAAGAAAAAAGTAATACCATTTTCTTGGAAATATTTACGAGGGCCCATTTTAGGAACAAAATTATAGATATGGATTGGGCCTCGTGGAGATCCAAAACTTCCTATTTTCCATTTTTTTAGACTCTGGAGAGACGGGGCCCAAAAGGTCAACTCCTTGATGATACTGAGCCCATAAAAGATTAAGAATGTTAAAAAGGATGGGTAGGCCATGAACCATGTAATACATAACGAGATAAAAAATGTAGTAGTGTCATTTTCATTGGAATGTAAACAAGAGCCTGTTTTGAGACCAATATTATTGATATGGGTTTTGGGCCTTGTGTAGAGCCGAGACCCACATTGGAGAGCCGAGACCTAATAGGGTTGAAAACTTGATGATACTAATCAAGGCATGGCTTAGGATAGGATTTGGATCTTATAGATTTTTTAGGACAATTAAAATATAGAGTTCCGAAAATTTCATTAATCCATTTTAAAATGAATGGATTTGATTTTGTTACAGTATCCATAACTTAAATAAATATAAATATAGTGACAGTCAACATTTATTTAAATGTAAATAATGTTATAAAATGATTAAAATTTAATAAATTTATCTCAAAATGAATGGATAGGACAATATCCTATGTAGCACAAGACCAGTATCAATAATTTAAAGAAATATAAATATAATGATAGTCAATATTTATTTAAATATAAATGGTGTTATAAAATTTAATAGACTTATCTCAAAATGAATGGATGGCAACGAGTAACTTAGAAAGCACAAGGCAAGAGTCTGCAGTTGTTAACACCTTAACGGTAACTTAAAGAGTTTTGTTACTTAGTCTAACTATATGTATGGGAGTCGTGTGAATTTCATATGTACCATAACAATATTCTATAGTGGACTTGTTGAGTTGGGTTTGACCTAGAGTGTTTTTACCATTTGGGTTTTCATTTTGTGAACATATGCTTGTCTTTGAGTGTGTCTAATACTTTATTTTTGATGCAACTTTATTGAGAACAAGATAAATTCAATACATCTTGAGCCACAATTGACTCAATCATATTCTCTATCTAAGTTACAAAACTGTCAATTCCCTTGACCTGTTAAGTCAAGATGTGTGCTGATTGATTCTCATGACTCTTTATATGTAAAATATGCACTGATCTAAAACCTTGTAGCTTTTAATTATCCAGGAAATGAGGTTATCAATGGCAATTGATGGGCTGTTTGAACCTGTCACAGCATCAGCCACTAATTTTGAACCACCTTCAAAAAATTACATCTCTTACTCCAACGTCCCAAGAAAAACTTACGCCCTCCTCCATGGCCTTAGCTTCGGCTTCCAACAGTCCTAGCGGTATAGAGTCTATACAGTATTTTTTTTTGCTCAAGGCTGCTTCATCAGCGATCCTAGAGATATAGACAGTTTGTGTGCGTGTGTTTATAATTAACTACCCTATTGATAATTGAATTAATCTATTAAAATTGGTAGTTAAATCTTTGTAGGGGTTTAGACGCATCTCTCACGTTTTCTTGCGTTTGGCTACAGCCTAGAGGTAAAGACAAAGTTAACATGTAAATTAACAATAGAATAAAATAAGTGATGCCAAGCCTTTTGTGCTTACTAATATTTCGTAGATCTCTTTCATATGGTGTTCAGTTAATTCTAAAACCCTATGGCCAATTCAGAAAAAAAAAAAAATGAAACCAACGAATGGGCAGTGGGGCTTCTCCCAAATTGAAATTAACACAAAGGGATATAAATAAATAAATAAATTAAGAGGAGATAATAAATCCTTAATCAAATTCATGCATTAACTAATAAAACACAAACAGTATTATATTTTTTTTAAAGTAATTAAATTCAATATAATTTTATATTTAAATTTAATTAAAAAGCTTAATCTATGAAACTAAAAAACTGTACCGTAAATTTCACCCTAATAATAATATATGTAGCACATGATAGCGCTATAATGATAGTAAATACTTATTATTTATGTTGTACACATAAGACACATATATACATAAGATTGGAGTAACAATATATAGCTGCAAGTTAAGGCACATAGCTACCTTTGGACTGGGGGGGAGGGCATGCATGGCGCCCCCCCCAGCACCAATAGCGTTTAACTTTTATTTTTATTTCTTTATTTATTTTTATGAGTATTCTTATTAAAATTAAATTTTTTAAGAGTATTACCTTTGGTCCAACAGTTCTAAAAAAGAAGAAGAAGAGTTTGGTCCCAACAGCCCACCAAATCACCTGCTATCTCTCTTCCTCCCTTGTTATTAATTAATTCTCTAATATGTACCTTTTCTCTTCAAAAACCAAATTAATTAGTTGATGTATACGTGAAATTAGCACATCCAATCAAGAACAACTGTATGACAATTTTAATTGTAGCACATAGAGCCTAAATACGTATACATTATTCTTTATGATATATAGATATAAAACACACATGTAGCCAGACAAATTATAAAAAAAGAAGACGAACACAACAGAGATACATGCAAATTATAGCAATTCTTCCTAGGAGGAGAAGTTTAAGTAGCAATGGTTGCCACTTGAGGCACGTCAACAGGGTACTCATGAATCTCATTCATCCAAACATTACTCTTCTCTTTAGCTGGATCAATGGTTCGTAATGCCTGCCACACAGCACTGTTACACTTGAATCCTGATCCGAACCCAATTTGCCATACCCTATTGCCTTTCTTAATCCTTCCCTTGGCTTCGGAATAAGCCAATTCATACCACAGAGAACTACTAGAAGTGTTCCCAAACCTATATAGAGTCATCCTTGAGGGTTCCATGTGCCATTTAGTGAGCCCAAGGTTCTTCTCTAACTCATCTAATACACCCCTTCCTCCCGCATGTAAGCAAAAATGCTCGAATGCCAACTTAAAGTCTGGGACATATGGTTTTATCTTCATTTGAAATATCTTTCTTCTGATTAAATTCATGACAAATAGAAGTTGTTCAGACACAGGCAAGACCATTGGCCCTAATGTTGTGATGTTGGTTTTAAGAGCTTCACCAGCCACAACCAATAGGTCTTTAGAGAGTAAAAGGCCAACTTTTTTGTTTTCATCTTCTTTTTGGTAGACACAATTATGACACTTATCATCTGCACCCTTGTGAGTACGTAAAGTGTGAGTGAGTTGATACTTAGAACAACGACGATCAGAGGGTCGGTTTGATAAGAGAATTGCAGCTCCACCCATGCGGAAAAGACAATTTGTGATGAGCATTGAGTAGTTGTTGCCTCGGTAATACTGGCAAGTCAAGATTTCCAAGCTCACCACTAAGGCGTAGGTGTTGGATTGTCCCTGTTGTGAAGAAAAGGGTTAAATAAAACTTTAATATATTTCACAACGTTTCCACACACATAAAGGTGTTAGTATTTCATATATGTGTGTGTGAAAATGAAATAATAAATATTAGATTCGGTCTTTCTCTATTATTGACCAACATGGTCTCCATGCTTTCTCATTTTTTGGGCGGCATTTTAGCTTGGAGAATGATAGGTGAGACACATACAAAAGTATTTGTTTGTGTAATTAATTCAATGTGTAATAAATGAGTAATAATGGAAGAGAGGAACTCCCCCTTTTTTTTTTTTGGCTGGGTGAAGAGAGGAACTCCCCTCTAATTTTATTAATGGCACTCCGTCATTCGAGGTAGATATTTTATTTCTGAATTTGACATTACATAGTGTTACATTATTAAAATTTTAATTAATGTTATACTAGATACACTACTAGATTTTAAAATTTTAATATAAATCATGAAATAGAGTAATTTCAAGTAGAGAGCATCTTAATATGGTTTTCATATATATCATAATATTTGTTAAGATGTTTTACATGCCATTACAAATTGAGTCAAAATATCAAATTAAATTAATTCTCAATTAAAATTAGTGTTTATTAACCACACTAGTTGTATTATATAAGGAAAATAAATAAAAATTGATTAAAAATAATAACCGAATGGGATTAAGTATCATTAAAACAAATAAGAAAAATGTTTATAACATTGTCTACAGAGTTAATATTAATGTATCCTCAATAAAAACATGTAACTTGCTTACCACTTGGCATTGGCTGTACCCCTAGACCTGTGATAAGTAAAACTGTATGGTAAAAAGCCTAGTTGTAGTAAGTTCTCAGATCTCAACTAAAGTTTTTTTTTTTATTTATTTATTTATTATAGAAACACACACATATAGGAGAAGGTAGATAAGATAAAAGGAATATATTCATACACCAACGCCAAAACTGTATGCGGCAGTTAGTATTGCGAAACAAGTGATAAACCCATTCTCAATATCACACCCTACCGATATGGGATGACTTGACAACACAAAGTAAATTTTTTTTTTTTTTTGAGAAACACACATATATAAGTGCTGTATAAATGTATAATAATTGCATACTTCAGTTTTTCTGTCTAAATAATACTACATATGTGTCTATCTAAAAATAAATACTACAAATGTGTTAAGAATAATATACAAAAGTACATAATGATCATAACTTTTGTTTATATTATAGACTTAAATAAAGAAGAAATTATTATTTACAGACCCCTTGTATGCATTTTTATATTTTTTTTAACCGTGTTATTGTTTCTAAATTAAAATCATAGATGTGAATAGAACTGGATGTGATATTAAGGATATGAATAAGAAATAAAATTAAAAATTTTTGCATAAAACACGTGCAAATAATATGTATATATTTGAGAAAAAAAATGAAAAATTGTGCAGTTGTATATGGTATGTATAATTGTATATACCTGTAGCAAGCGTTTGGCAAGATCTATAGAAATTAGTCCAGCACTGCAGCCCATTCCACCAAGATTATAGCTCAAAATGTTCCCTCTAAGCTTGTACCTGTTAACAACCATGGATGACAATGATGGTGTTGGATTGAACAAACTGCAATTCACAACAAGAATCCCTATATCCTTTGTCTTCACTCCGGTTTTCGCCAATAACTCATCGATCACTCCAAACATCACCATCCCTGCCTCCTTCCTTGCTTCATCGAAGCTCATGTTGATTGGGACCTCCAACAATGTTTTGGCTATATATGTTTTTTGACCATACCCTGACCTCTCCAAAATCTTCTTTTGAAACGCCAAACTTTCATCCGTGAAACTCCCAGTAAGCTTAGTCGCTTTCATGAAAGTTTCTTTGCTACACATTAGAGTTTGGTCGGGCTTGTAACAAGAAAAATTTACTAAATAAACTTTTCTTGGACGACTCATCAAGTAAAGGGTTGCTAGGATAACTACAATCACGATGCATAAAGTCACAACTACAAGATTGGGCATAGTGTGGTTGGAGAAATGGACCAAATCATCCATAGAAAGATGAGTCAAAGCTATGGTACTGAGTGGCACAAGTAAGAGATACATGGCATTAGAGATTAAGTAGTGATAACCAAACTTCACGTACTTAAGTATAATAGAATTTGATTTCTTGTTTTGGTTTTGTTTCTTCTCACACTCCATTGTTTAACACAAACGCAAACTGACCAAATCTCTCTTCGTTTTTGTGGGTTCAGTGGCCTAGAAATGAAACTCTTAGACACTACTTAATTTGCAAAATTAGAAATTACTCGAAGAACCAAGCAGTTCTTAGGTTTAGAAGAATTGCTTCAGATTTGAAAAATGGTTTAGGAGAAAAGAGCAAGAGAGTGATATATGCAAACTTAGATGGAAATGTGTAGTGTTCAGGACGCGGTTGGAGTAATGTGGGAGCCTTTATAATCATTAAATAGCGCGTTACACCCCCATCTAATAACAAGAATAACGTTAAAAGATACAATAAATTTTAGTGTATATATCAATGTGCTGTATTAAAGGAATTGTCTCAGAACTTCTCCCTCTGCAAATAGTTAAAAACAGCCAAAAATATTAAGGAATTGGGACTGCCAGCCGCACCCAATCACATGCTCATTAATACCCTATTTTCACAAAAGAATGGGGCTTCTCAACACAAGTGTGTCCAACGTATTCCTAGGTCAATGAGAGTTTTCAATTGAAAGACGAGTTAGAGCATGGGAAAAAGAATACGACTTCTCAGCACGAGGTGTGTCGAACGACTTCATGGGTCAGTGAGAGTTTTCAATTGAAAGATGAGTTAGAGCATTCCGGCCCATTGGCTAATGCAAAATCTTGTAACTAACAAATCACTTAAAACCCATTACATCAGCCTATATCTATTACTGTAGCAATGATAAAGAATATTGTAGGAACATTCATTTGATTATATATTTTATAAGCTCTCAATTTTCTCATCTCTCTTAATCAGATGATAGCTTCTCTCTCTCACCTTCTTTCTCTCCTCTCAAAAGAAGAAAATAATAATAATAAAGTATGTGGAAGAAAGAGAAAATATACTGTTTTAGTGTGATAGATTGTAAAAAAAGGATGGAATATGAGGTGTGTTTTTAAAGTATTAATGTAAAATAAATAAAAGTGTGTTTTGGTAGTGCAAAATGCATCTATTTTTAAAGAAGCCAATGAGAATACTTTTATGGACTTATGGTTTTTTATTTGGGACAATTATTATAATCTCTCCTAAGATTTTCTGTTATTATCTCAACTTCCATTTAGTTTGGAATAAATCACTCAACTTCCCTAAAATACAAACTATTTACATTGACTTCCACTGAATAGTTGAGAAAGGTTAAAAAAAAAAAAAAAATCCTAAAATAATATTTTAAGAAAATCTTGAAATTCCTATTAGAGGGGGTGTCGTGGATGATAATTTAAAAAGTTGAGGATGAAATAGGAAATTCAAGATTCTTTAAAGCCCCTCAATCATTTAGGAAATGTTAACGTAAATAGTTTGCATTTTAAAAGAGTTGAGTGTTTTATTTTAAATTAGAGGAGAGGTGAGTGTAGTAGTGAAAAATCTCAAGGGCAGCAATACAATTTTCCCATTATAAAAATCTATTGAGGCACATTGGTATTGGAGAGTGTTGATAGGGAGTTTTACACTAGATATATCATTAATGAATTTAAGGGGGTGTTTGGTTCATCAATTTCCATAACTCATATCTCTGTTTCTATAACTCATAACTCAAAAATGGTGGGACCCATAGTTAGAAGTCCGTTTGATACCACCATAACTCTGTTTCTATCACTTAATTATTTGATTTTTGAGTTATGAGTTTGTAAGCGACTAAATTTCTCGGTTTGGAAATAAAATCGGAAAGTGAAAATAGTTTCACAAATGCGAATTGTTATTGATGATTGTGTGGTACAATTCTCTGTGATTACAAAAGATTGATCCTCTGATTCGATCTCCTTAAAAGACTTGTTGATTGGATTTGTAGTAATGTGATTTTGATTCGAACACCCAATGTACTTCAATTTGGCTGAAGAATGGATTGAAGATCTTTGGAACAGAATTATAATGAATATCTGGCTATGAGCTTGTTAGAAATTCTTTGTTCTTCGTGTTCTTTGTGTTCTTCGTGTTCTTCGTGTGTTCTTCGGGCGTTCGTCGTCTTCGAAGGTTTGTTGTGGAATTCTCCGGGGCTTTAGAGGCTTGAATCCGTGGAGCTTCACTGATTTGTGGTTGTTTGAGGTTTCTGGAGGCTTTTGAGCTTGATTCCAGTGAACTTTGAGATCTAGGCAGATAGTTTGGATGATTCTGCTTCGAATGTTCTTTGTATTTGAAGATTTGTGGTGGAAGTTCTTCGGGGCTTTAGAGGCTTGAATCCGTAGAGTTTCACTGATTTATGATTTGTTGATGTTTTCGAACCTTTGAGCTTGATTCCCGCAAACTTTAGGATCTAGGCAGATGATCTGGATGATTCTGCTTTGAATGTTCTCCGATTTTGGGGTTGAAGTTCTTGAAGTTCCTGGAGGCTTCAGGGCTTGATTCCAGCAGAGCTTTTTCCCTTCTGAATCCTGGTCCTCTAAATGTCTCAGGAAGGCTTCTATTTATAGGAGTTTTGGGGTGGGTGAGCGACACGTGGCGGAGCTTGATTGGTGACACATGTCACAGCTTGATTGGTCCGCTTAAGTCATCGCTTACACGTGCGAGGTTGCTTGAGTCATCGGTTGCTTGAGTCATCGCTTACACGTGCGAGGCTGCTTGAGTCATCGCTTACACGTGCGCTGATGCGTGATTAGCTCTTGCATGACATTTGGCAAATTTCTGTTGGCTTCTGAATAGTGATAGCAAAACCTAGCAGCAATATATGGTGTTCTGTAATTGGCTGTATTTTGTGGACTTGGTAATGTGACGTGTCAGCTTGTGATAGGTCGGGAATTTTCCCTCTCTACAAATGCCCCCTCGAGACTCGTTCATGCACACAGTTTCAGAGTGTGGTGTGGGAATGAGTTTCAAAAAAATGGATTTTTGGTACTTGACTATTTAAGTGAAGTAGTTGAAGGTAGTGGAGCTGTTGAAGGTGGTGGAGCTGTTGAAGGTGGTGGAGCTTTCAGAAGGATGAGATAATTTCCGAAGAGTAGACCTACCCATATGAAAGGCTTTGATGAGACCGAAAAAGGGCCTGCAAGTATTTGAACGTACTTGCGTGATGGAGCTTTCTTAGCAGAGATTAAGTTGAAGTACTTTCAGGAGAGTATTTTGGATCGTTGGCGGCGATCACAAGATGTTGAAGATGGGGAAGATGAGAGAATGGTGGCTGGGTACAGCATGCAGGGTCATGGTGCTAGCCTCGTGTTCTTAAGAACTTCTGGTGAAGTTATTTCAGAAGATCACGAAGAAGACGGAGATGAAGCAAAGCAAATGGGCAAAGCATACACCACCATGGTGCTGGCCCTGTATGCTGGGACCCTTCTGGTGTAGATGTTTATGGGAAGTACACCTTTGAATATGGGGCTGACTGTGTGTTGCATGGGGTCCGGCGGTGAGTCATAGAATGTGCCTGTGTAATAGGACCATGCCGACGGACGTTAAGTTGAAGTAATTTCAGAAGAGTACTTTCTGAAATTCTTCAAGCTGATTTTAAGTTGGAGTAATTCCAGAAAATGAGTTTTGAGGTACCAGCAACAATGACCTTTGGGTCCCGGAGTAGTGGGGACATGGAATAAGGCTTTGATGACCATTTACCGGCACCAAAGGCTGAATTCTGATGAGCTGGCACCTTGGAGGTTGTTTTAAGTGTTGATGGAAAACAATTTGTAGGATACCCCAACACTTTTTTACCATCTTCATTTACTGCCATTTGTTGGAAAAGCACAGAAAAATGAAAGATGGAGCTAACTTGTGAACCTGGTTTGGAAACCAAACAAGTTGCTGTTTGTTCTGAACCTCTACCTTTGCTGTAAGACCAAACAACTTGAGAAGGACTATAGAGTTCCCAAAGCAGTTAGGAAGCTCCTTGAGCTAGGGTACGAGAGATTCAGTTGGCCTTAGATCTCCTGATTAGGTAGATCTGAGACTACAAGGAACAATGATATAGGCTATGTTATGAGAAATTTTATGGGCAAACGTAGTTGTTAAGTGGAGAAACAAAGTTTGTTTGGATCTCAAAACTACAATGATGTTGTAAAGAAGGTTTCGACCGAACCATGAGAAGGTTGATCTCAAACCGATTATGAAGCAAAATTGGTTGCTAGGTGTTGAGAATGATGAGGCCATAGTGAGAAATGGCTATGTAAAGAAGGACTCGAAAATCTGAAAGAAGCAACTCTTCATTTCATAATTCAGTGTATTTTTTTTTTCTTTTTTTTTTTTGGATGATTTTTTGATGAACCCGACCCTCCTATTTATAGTAGGGAGATGAAGAATGGTAGGTAGGTAGTTAAGAATGGTAGTTGAGAATTTTTGGTGAGAATGGTAGGTGAGAATGGTAGGTGGAAACGGTAGGTGGAAATGGTAGGCACCGAACGGGAATGGTAAGTTGGAGACTGGTAGGCACCGAACGGGAATTGCAGATTGAACTAATGACCTAGTGTAATTTTAAGACACACTTGTGAGAGTTCATTTGTACTTTGAAAAAGCAGTCTTGATGAAGTTTGGAGAATAACCCTGAGGGGATCCCAATTAAATGGATGAATCTTAAATTTTGACCTTAGGAGCTTAAACTTTGGACACCATCAGTACTTCAAAGATGTGGGTTTGATTTGTGATCACCAAGTCCAAAACAAATAAGTGGATTTCAAAATCAGAATTTTTGTGACAGTCCGAATAGGACAAGCTTTGCTCGAATGTCTTGATTCTTGGTCAAAGTTCGCTTCAAAGCCAACAGTTGTAGAATCACACTATTTGAGCAATTTTGGATTCTCAAATGACGAAATAGACCCCAAATTTGGAATGTACACGAAAAGTTGAGCAAGGCAAGTGTGGCTTGAAAATTTTGACTTTAGGTTGATTTCAACATAAAAGTCAACTGTCTTGGAATTTGAGCCATTTGTGCAATTTTCGAGTCTCAAATGATGAAACGGACTCCAAAATCGGAATGTACACGAAAAATTGAGCAAGACAGGTCCTTCTTGAAAATTTTGACTTTTGGTCAAGATTCTGTGCAAAAGTCAACTTATTGAAAATTGAACAGTTTGCACAATTTTCGAGTCTCGAACAAAGAAATGGATTCCAAAATTGGAATGTACTCGAAAAATTGAGTGGGACAGGTCCGTTTTGAAATTTTTGACTTTTTGGATAAGGTCAAAGGTCCATTTGGTCAAAGTATTTTCTTTCTCACTTTCTTTCTCTTTTTTTTTTTTTTTTTAATGCGATTCGGATCCGGGTCGGATTTTCGGGTCAAACCAGGTTGGTCTAGACAAACGGGTCAACCGGTTGTTGGATGATGACGTCATGGCGAGTGCACGCGTGCGAGAGAAATTCCGGCGCGTGTGAGCGCGTGAGCAGATGGGGCAGCGCGTCTTGCTGAAAGCAGCCACTGCCGTTTTTTTGGTAGCGCGTGGCAGCGCGTGTTTAAGTTTTTGGGCCTGAGATTTTCAGGTTTTGTAGTTTTAAAGCCGTAAAAGACCATGGTTCAGTCAGATTTCCAAAATTATGGACAGATTTGCACAGATTTGAAGGATTAGGCCGCGGGTCGTCGTGAGTTTGTGGCGGCGCATGGAGGCGGATGCGGCCGTTTCTGGGCTTGAAATTTTTGGGTTTTGTAGATCATGGGCCGATGAATCTAGTGGTGGCACCTGTTTTGTGAAGATTTTCTCAGATTTGTGCAGATTCGAACGAAAAACTTCGCGAAACGTTTGGGAGTTTGTGGCCGCTCGTGGCGGTGCATGGTGGCTCCGTTGCTGAAGATCTTCCTGGGTTTTGTTCATCAAAGTCCTTAGAAGATTTCTGTGGGTTGATTTTTTGTGAAACCTTGTCAGAAATTGTAGAAATTTAGAGTGGAAGACCGCAGACATTGTTGAATTGGTTGCCACTTTGGTCTACATTGGTGCTTGCCGTTCTGACAACGCTTGACAATCCAGGCAGGGAGTGGTTGCAGAGTAACTACTGAGTGTCTCTGCTGATCTCAAGGAGTTGGTGGCAGTTGGCTCCATAAAGGAAGAAGCTTCTGTGGATCCCTATATAAAGCCACTCAGGCATGCACTAACTTGTGCAAACATAACCTCTAAAAAGAATACGTAATATTCTGTATGGTGAAACCATGCACGCCCTTCTTTTCTTTTCTTTTTTTTTCTTTTTTTTTAAATTTATTTATTCATTTTCTATTATTTGATAATAATAATAATAATTTTTTTTTTTCTTTTTTGTACACAGCTATCATGACGCTCTTTTTTAAAGATTCGAAGATTGGCGAAGAATCAGCTTTGTTTATTTATAGAAAAAAAGATGGCAAGGATGCGAAGGCTACGACTTTGATTGTTCGTCCACCCATAATTGGGAGATTTTCAGAAAAATGGGGTCAGTTTTGTGAAATGATCTTTGGATTTTCACAAATTTGGAAGAGAAGGCCGTGGGTGACAATTTGTCTATGATGACTTTTCCGTTCTTTTTTGCAGGCGGCTCTGACAAGGCGGCGCTTGTATTTTGACTTGTGAGTCTTGAGGTAGTTGATGAGTTACCGTATGCTGTATGTTATCTTGCATTTCAACATTCGGTGCAGATTTCTTTGATTTTCAGTGCATTCGGGTTGCAAAGGCTGACTTTAAACATTTTGGTGGCAGCATTTTTCCTCTTTTTTTTTTTTTTTTTTTTTTTTTTTGTCTGTTACTCAGAAATTCTCTATTATAAAGCCACCCGGGTTCATTAAAGACAAGCGCTTGCAGTGGGTAGTATCTTTAAGGGTAGAGAAATTAGTAGAGAATATATAATATTATATTATATATTATATTTTTTTTTGCTTTGTTTGTACTAACAATTTTTTTTTTTTTTTTTGACAGGCTAGTGACTGAAATTGAAGCAAACATTTTTTTTTTTTTAGACGTGCCATGAGATTTTCTTCTGATAAGTTCTTTGTTGTTGCTTGTTTTTGTTATGTAGCATGCTTTCCTTGGCAATTGAGCTGCACCAATACTTATCTTTTCAACGTAGCCATTTCAAGAGTCTTTGCAACGTAGCCGTATCAAGAGTTTTTACCATGAAGCCATGCTAGTATCTGTCCTTGTATTGAAGCTGTGCCAACATTCAACTTTGTCATGGAGCAACGTCAACATTTCATTCGTGCCTGCACTTGTATTGAAGTCATACCATCATTTGCACTGAAGTCGTGTCAACATTCATCCATGCCATGAAGCTACGTCAACACTTTATTTGCGCCGAGGCCATGAAGTCATGTCAACACTCCATTTTCGCTGAAGCCGTGCCAACGTTCATTTTTGCCATGAAACCACGACAACACTTCATTTGTGCCAAAGCCATAAAGCCACGTCAACACTCCATTTGCGCCGAGGCCATGAAGTCATGTCAACACTCCATTTGCGCCGAGGCCATGAAGTCATGTCAACACTCCATTTTTGCTAAAGCCATGAAGCCACGTCAACACTTTATTTTTGCCGAAGTCGTGCCAATATTCATGAAGCCATGTCAACACTCCACATTGCCATTGAAGTTATGTCAACACTTTATTCGCCGAAACTGTGCCAACATTCATATAAAGCAATTTTCAGAGACAACATCACTCGGACATCAAGGGCGTATAGCACTGTAGCTAGACCTCAAGATTTCAGAGATGCCAACAAGATGTTGAAAATGCAAGGAGATGCCAAAACTTTGAAGTTTCAAGAAGAATGCCGCCAAGACTTTGACATTGCATGGACATGCCCTTGGAGGAGAGAAAATGCAATACCAACTTCAGATGCCAGAGGAAGGTGACATTGTCCAACTTTTGGAGACATGATATGAAGCTGCACCACTCAGAAGGGAGATGATGCCATACCGACTTTGGATATATAATCTACCATCATTCCGGAAGAAATTGATGTCATTCAGATTTCAGAGACATGATGTGAAACAACACCACTCAGAAGGGAGATGATGTGGTTCTAATTTCAGAGTTATGAAGTGGCACAACCTAGAAAAGAGACGATGCAGCCTAGAGATGGAAGGTACAAGGAGATGCCCCCAGAAGATAAATGATACAAAGTATTCTTCAGAGATGTAGGAGGATGGCCACAGAAAATGAACAACGCCATGAAGACCTCATTTCAGTCTTCATTTTCTACTGCGTCGATCTTTGATCATCCTATTGAGCAATGCCTTACCAACCGAAAGGACCTTAAAAGCGCCTTGATGACTCTTGGAAAACTCCTCAAGTTTGACTGGCGATCCTTCTTCTTTTCATGTGACTGAACTTAGTGACAAGTACTAAGCTGCCTACGTACCCCGGAGAGGGATCAAGTCATCACGTAGTTCAACAGATTTTTTTTTTTATGATCTTTTTTTTTCTTTCTTTCTTTCTTTTTTTTTTAGTGCGTGACTGAACTCAGCAAAAGATACTAAGTTGCCTACGTACCCCGGAGAGGGATCAAGTCATCACGTAGTTCAAATGATTTTTGTTTTTGATTTTTTAATTTTATTTTGTTTGTTTTTCTTATGTGTTTTTGCAAAAAAGGGGGCGCAGTGTGTAATAGTGGGTATCACCACTGATCGAACCCGAGATGGCCTCAAGGGTGACATGGGCGTCCAACCGCTACGCCACACTCGCAATTGTTGACATGGAGTGGGATTAATTTCTCCTTATTGGTACGCTTTGAAGGGTAATGGGAAGACATCATGTACTCTTGCAGCGCTACAGTGGGTAGTTTAAGCTCTTACCGAGGAGCAATCCTTGATTTTCAAGCATAGAAGCGTTTGAGGAACTTCCCATTGATGGGGCCGATCCTTACACCATCATTATCAATCAACTTGTAAGCTCCATTGGTGTAGACTTCTTGCACAACATAAGGTCCATCCCATTTTGAAGTGAACTTATTGCCTGTACGATGAGTTGTGATGATAGGTCTTCGAACGGTGAGGACTAAGTCACCAACTTGGAATGATCGTGGCTTGACTCTTTTATTGAATGCACTTGAAAGACGAGCTTAGTAGCATTCAAGGCGTTGTTGGGCCTCGAGCCTTTTTTCATCAAGCGCCTCTAATTCTTGCAACCTGAGCTTGGCATTTTCTTCTCCAGTCAATCCTTCTTGAATGGCAATCCGTAATGATGGGATTTGGCGTTCTAACGGAAGGACGGCTTCAACTCCGTAGACAAGAGAATAGGGCGTTGCTTGAGTAGGCGTTCGAAATGTTGTTCGGTATGCCCATAATGCTTCTCCGATTCTTTCATGCCAGTCTCGCTTTGTCTTGGATACCACTTTTTTCAACAAACTGCCCAGTGTTTTGTTAAACGCTTCAGCTAGTCCATTTGCCGGGGCATTGTACATGGAGGAGTTGTATTGTTTAAATTCAAACTTCTCGCATAGCTCTGTCATCAGCCTATTGTAGAATGGTTTGCCATTATCAGTTATGATATACCGAGGGACACCATACCGATAGATCAAATGAGTTCGAATGAAATTGACCACCGTTTCTTTCTTCACTTCCCTAAGGGGTACAGCCTCCGCCCATTTTGAGAAGTAGTCAGTTGCGGCCAAGATGTACAAGTGGCCACCGGATGACTTTGGTAATGGCCCTATTGCATCAAGACCCCATGCATCAAAAGGCCAAGAAGCTACAGTTGGGTGTAGAGGTTCTGGCGGCTGATGGATGAAGTTCGCGTGATATTGACAAGCTTCGCACTTCTTAGCGCACTCCATAGAATCTTGTACCATTGTAGGCCAATAGTAACCCATTCGTTTGATCCTATAGTGTAACTTAGGACCTGACTGATGTGCGCCGCATATGCCAGAATGAGCCTCCTCTAAGGCTTGTTTAGCCTCCTCCTCTCCTAAGCAACGGAGAAACAATCCATCAAATGAACGGCGGAAGAGAGTGTCTTTATAGTAAATGAATCGAGCAGCCCTCCGCCGAATTTCAGTCCTGTGGCGTTTATCATCCGGGAGTCTTCCATGTTGAAGGTATTCAATGATCACTTGTCGCCAATCTTCTTTTTCGACAAGGCATACAGAAATGATGTTGGCTTGCTCTTCCTCTTCTTCTTCAACTACGAGAGGTACCACCCACCTTTGGGAAATAGCAACTTTGGTTGTCTCTTCTTGGGATAATGCTAAGGCAGTAGCCAAATTAGCTAAAGCATCGGCCTGTCTATTCTCCTTCCTTGGTATATGCTCCAATGTGGTGGCCTCAAAATTTGCTAGCAATTTCTTCGCATATTTGCAAAAGGGGATGAGGTCTTCTTTCTTAACGTCATATTGCTCCAAGATTTGGTTGATAATTAATTTGGAATCCCCAAAGATCTCAAGCTGCGCTATGCCCATCTCAATGGCCATTTGTAGACCAATAATCAATGCTTGATATTCAGCTACATTGTTAGAGCAAAGTTCGCTTAATGAGAACGAGTACAGAAGTATTTGCCTTTGTGGAGAAACAAACACAACACCTGCCCCCGCTCCTTCTCGACGTGCAGCCCCATCGAAAAACATAATCCATGGTGGCATTTCTTCAATGTAAAACACATCTTCATCCGGGAAATCATCAGAGAACTCCCAATCAGATGGAACTGGGTGATCAGCTAAGAAATCTGCCAATGCTTGTCCTTTGACAGCTTTTTGTGGAATGTATGCAAGGTCATATTGTTGTAGCAAGACTGCCCATCGAGCTATACGACCCGAAACCACTGGCCTGGAGAGGACATATTTGATCGGATCCGCCTTTGCTATCAAACGGACTGTATATGCTTGCATGTAGTGCTCCAGTTTGTCTATGGCAAAGAAAAGAGCGAGGCACATCTTTTCGATAGGAGAGTAATTTAATTCAGCCCCATTGAGAGTTCGACTTAGATAATAAAGGGCTCTTTCTTTCCCCTCTTTATTTTCCTGCGCCATAAGAGCACCTAGAGACCTTTCTTGGGCCGCAATATACAGCACCAAAGGCTTTCCTGGGATAGGAGCACCTAAAACTGGAGGATTAAGCAAGTACCTTTTGATGAGCGCAAAAGCATTGCTACAAGCCTCATCCCATTCAAAGTGCACATCCTTTTTCATCAATCTATTGAAAGGTTGACATCTACCGGCCAAATTCGAGATAAATCGTCGTATGTAGGCCAGTTTTCCCTGCAAGCCTCTAAGTTCTCGTAGATTCTTGGGCTCTGGCATTTTCTGGATAGCTTCAATTTTGGACTGGTCAATTTCAATACCGCGGTGCCTCACAATGAAACCAAGAAATTTTCCAGATGTTACGCCAAAAGCGCATTTGCGGGGGTTCATTTTAAGCTGATACTTTCTCAGTCGGGTGAGCACGGATCGTAGATCTGCCAGATGGTCTTCCCTCCTTTTTGTTTTAACCACCAAATCATCGACATAACACTCCACATATTTATGAAGTACATTATCAAAGATCTTCTGCATGGCCCGTTGATAAGTAGCACCAGCATTCTTTAGTCCAAAGGGCATCACTTTGTAACAGTAAATTCCTTTAGGGGTACGGAAAGCTGTAAGCTGCTCATCCTTAGGATTCATTCGAATTTGGTTGTAACCCGAAGATCCATCCATGAAAGATAAAGCTTCATGACCAGTAGTGGCATCAACCATGACCTCAGTGATGGGTAATGGAAAATCATCCTTAGGACATGCATTGTTTAAATCTCGAAAGTCAACGCACACTCGGATTTGTCCATTCTTCTTTTTGACAGGGACGATGTTAGCGATCCATTCCGGGTACTGTACTTCACGAATGAAGCCTGCTTCAATGAGCTTATTGACCTCGGTTTCTATTTGAGGGATAAGCTCTGGCCGAAAGCGTCTTTGAGCTTGTTTGACTGGGCGCACGCCCTTCTTTACTGCCAAATGGTGTAGAGCAATACTCGGATTGAGCCCAGGCATTTCCTTGTAAGTCCAAGCGAACACATCTTTGTACTCTACTAGGAGCTTGAGGTATCCTTCCTCTTCTTCAGGGGTAAGAAGCGCACTGATGAAAGTTGGCCGGGGTTCTTCAACAGTTCCTAAATTGATCTCTTTAAGTTCATCAACTGTAGCTTGTCCTCCATCTTCCAAGGCTGGAGGAGCTTCATCGACCTCTTCATTGGTTGCTTCAGCATCTGACAGTGTACTCTCTTCTATTGTAATATGAAACGAGGATGACACCTCTTCAATTTCCTCATCATGGACGGGTGACTGACTTGTATGTACAATCGTTCGTCTTTTGACTTTGAGCGATCCTTGAGTGTTGATCTCCAAGGTAAAGTTACGTTTCATGCGTGAAGGAATGCTACTGCGAATCTCATCATTGGCTTTCTTCTCCCCTTGAACGTCAAAGTTTATTGAACTTTGAGAATGACTATCAATAGGCCTTTTCGTTGCCCCCAGTCGATCAAAGACTGATTTACAAGCAAGGGTGTCCCGATTTGGTGTTAAACAAGTTGTATTTAACCTATCGAACACTGTGATTCGTGATGACGAGGCCTCGATGCGATCAAACACTGAGACATGGGGTGAAGAATGGTCTTTTCTTTGATTTGAACTTTCGCCGACCTCCACCGTTATGTATTGGGAACTTGAAGGATCGCTTCTTTTCTTGATCCATATCTGAGCTGGTTGTTCGGGAGTATAACCTAATCCGGTCTTTGGGATATGAATTTCATGCCCTTCAAGCCGCATTTTCCTTTGTGTTTTGCTAAGGCCATGCATCTTTTCTCCGGTGGCTTCTGGAATTAGCTTCCCTAAGTCTTCTCGTTTTGAGAAATCGTAGCCTGCTTTGGCTAACAGCCTATATGCCTTTGGGTCGAACCATTCTTTTGTCCGCCCACTTGGTAGAATACCATGCTCTATCGGAGTTTGCAAAGACCTCACGAATCCATTTAACGGCTTCGAGGGCAAAGGATTTGTGGATGAAGTTAAAGGCATGACATGATCTTCTTTCAATATGGCTACATCCTCCATCGTGAGCTTTGCAGGTCTTCCCATGTCTTTTGTAGGTTGAAGGCATTCCGCGAATGGTGATTGTCCATTCTTGCGGTGTGATAATGGTATATACCGGAGGAAGGGTTCTGGGCCTTTCTTTGGGGAAGAAATGTCCTTTTTGGCGATGAATTTAACATGCTCTTTTTCATCCTGTTTACTTTTCATAGACGGGATCTCAACTGGAAGAACCTCGCTAGAAATGTCTTCTTTTGCATAAAATTTTGCATCAGCAAAATGAGCTTCGGTTTCTGCAAAAGGCTTTAAATCGGCATCGACCTTTTTTATTCCATTTTGAAAGAACTTGAAGCATTGATGCAAGGTTGATGGCACTATTCCATTTTCATGGATCCAAGGACGTCCTAACAACATGTTGTAGGTCGTCTTAGCGTCAATGACGTGGAACAAGACGTTGCTTTTCAATTCTCCAATGGATAATTCTAGGTGGATCAGGCCGATTGCACGTTGTCCTCCTTGATTAAAACCTTGGATGACCAAACGACTGTGTGATAATTCTTCCATAGTAAAACCTAGTCGTTTCATGGTCATTTTTGGAAGTATGTTAACGGCTGAACCTCCATCAACAAGGATACGCTCGATCCTTTGTTCACGAGCATAACCAGAGACATAGAGTGGGCGATTGTGGGGCTTAGAGCCTAACAATAGATCCTCATCAGTGAAAGTCAAGTCTGGAGAGCATGCGTAACATCCCTGTGTTTGTTGAAGCGTATTGGTATGAGGGGCGTATATCTCTGGCTCCTCAAGAGCTCGGGTGAGCACTTCTTTTGGTGATGTGGGGGATTGCAAGGGTTCAACTTCATCGACCTGAGATTGGAATTTCTCCAAAGATGACAAGGTCTCTTTTGGATCATCATGGTCAACGTCCTCCTTTTCGTCCTGGATTTCGCAACGAGAAATTGTGTGGACGGCCTCGGCTGAGTCATTTTGAAAGAATTTCCTGGGGAAGAATTCTTCCAATGTGATGAGCTTTCGAGATTTTTGGATTTGTGCTGAATCTTCATACACTTTTGTTCCTAGTCTCCCTTGCCTCTTATCACTCATTCTTTTTGACCAAGGCTGAATCTGGTTTTGTGCTCTTTTGGACTCTCGGGTGATCAAATGAAGAGGGAATGCTCGTTTCTTCTTCCATCTCTTGCGAGTAACTATCGTCCAGCCTTCTTCCTCATCCATCGTTGACCTTTTATCATCATCTGAATTATAATCAGGTGCTTTTTGTGAGAGCTGAATTTGAACCGGTTCTAGAGAACCAAAATGGATGAGCGTGGTATTTGCCCCTTGCTTAGTATTTGGAGACAGGGAACTAGGTAACCCACAAGAAAATGTGACCGGGTTTGACTGAGCGACATCATTAAAATCCAAGTCGATTTTCCTTTCCTTGGCTAGCTTCATGATGAGTTCTTTAAGAACAAAGCATTTTTGGATTGGATGACTTATGATGCGATGATACTTACAATAGTTCGGGTCATCAACTTTTCTCATCTCTTCCGGTCGTTTGCATTCTGGCAATTCAATTAATTTCAACTTGAGCAGTTGTTCTAGCATTTCAGGCATATCGGCGTCTAGGAAAGGATAGACCTTTTGTTCCCATTCCTTAAGTGATGAGCGACGCGTTTCACGCTGTTGACCTCCTTCGGGCCTCTTTTCATTGGCCTTCACATTTTTTGTTGAAATTTTGACTGGGGCAGGATTGACATTCATTGAATCTTTGATATTACTTTTCACATTCCTGTCATTTTTCCTTATTTCCCGTCTTTCTTTCCTTTCCTCAGGTACGGGAGGTTTCGTATTTCCATGGCTGGAAATACTTAATTCCATGTCGTGTGCCCGAGTTGCCAACTCTTCAAATATTCGGGGCTTTACTCCTTGAAGGATGTAAAGAAGTCCCCAATGCATGCCTTGGATGCACACCTCTATGGCAGATATTTCAGTAAGTCTATCCTTGCAGTCTAGACTCAAAGAACGCCACCGATTGATATAATCAACGACGGGTTCATCCTTCCACTGTTTAGTATTGGTAAGCTCCATCATGCTTACCGTGCGTCGTGTGCTGTAGAATCGGTTGAGAAACTCCCTTTCAAGTTGTTCCCAGCTATCGATTGACTCGGGCTCTAAGTCTGTATACCAATCAAAGGCATTCCCCTTTAGGGAACGGACAAACTGTTTTACAAAGAGGCCTCCTTGAGTCCCTGCGTTCTCGCAAGTTTCTACAAAGTGAGCAATGTGTTGCTTAGGGTTTCCTTTGCCATCAAATTGCAAGAACTTGGGAGGTTGATACCCATTTGGCATTCTCATGTTATCAATGCGCTTTGTATAGGGTTTGGAATATATGAGAGAACTTGTGGAAGAACCTCCATATTGTGCTCGAATGGTGTTTGTAATCATATCCTGTAGTTGTTGGACAGATATTGAGGCCATTGAGGTGGAATGTCCGTGTTGAGAAGTGCCTTCACCTCCTTTTCCTTTATCACCCTTGACGTTTTCTCCTTTGAAGGTAAAGCCAGGTGGCTGCTCAGGGCCAAGGCTTGATTCACCCGAATCTTGTACCTCCAGCTTGTTCATTAGGGTTGCAATTTTGACGTCCTTTTCTTCAAGTGCCTTTGTGAGAAGGATGACTCTTTGTTCCATTTCAGCCATCTTTTCTTCCATGGTAGAGGTGTTAGTCATCATTACTGGCATGACCTCTATAGATGATGGAGAAAATGATGAAACAGGATGAGTTAGTGGTACTTCACTTCTTAAGTTTCTCATCACGGGCGAAGAGTTGATAGAAAAGGTCTTTGTTGGGGATGATTCATTACTGATTTCCAAATCTTCCGAGGTAGATGAATCTTTGGTGGTAGCTTTCCTATTTGCAAGAAAGTCCAGAGAAGTGTCAGCAGGAGATTGGTTTTCTTGGGTTGGTTGAGGTTGGAGTCGATCAAGAGCTTTAGATCGACTGCGAGTGATTGGGCCGACATACTCATCAGCACTGGAATCATCAACCACTGATTTTCGGACATTCTTGCTAGAGGCCATTGAAGTAGGTAGCAAGATGGTGATGTTGATTTCTTTCTTTGAAGGAGAATGAGATGAGAGGCAGAGATGTCCCACTGGGCGTGCCAGAATTTGTAAGCGACTAAATCTCTCGTTTCGAAATAAAGTCGAACAAGTGAAATAGTTTCACAAATACGAATTTGTATTGATAATTGTGTGGTACAATTCTCTGTGATTACAAAAGAGTTATCCTCTGATTCGATCTCTTTAAAAGATTTGTTGATTGGATTTGTGATGATGTGATTTTGTTTTGAACACAAGATATCCTTCAATTTGGTTGAGGAATGGATCGAAGATCTTTGGAATAGAATTACAATGAATCTCTGGCTATGAGCTTGATAGAAATTCTTTGTTCTTCGCGTTCTTCGTGTTCTTCGTGTGTTCTTCGTCTTCGAAGGTTTGTGGTGGAAGTTCTTCGGAGCTTTAGAGGCTTGAATCCGTTGAGCTTCAATGATTTGTGGTTGTTTGAGGTTTCTGGAGGCTTTTGAGTTTGATTCCAGTGAACTTTGAGATCTAGGCAGATAGTTTGGATGATTCTGCTTCGAATGTTCTTTGTATTTGAAGATTTGTGGTGGAAGTTCTTCGGGGCTTTGGAGGCTTGAATCCGTAGAACTTCACTGATTTGTGATTTGTTGATGTTTTCGGACCTTTGAGCTTGATTCCCGCAAACTTTAGGATCTAGGCAGATGATCTGGATGATTCTGTTTCGAATGTTCTCCAATTTTGGGGTTGAAGTTCTTGAAGTTCTTGAAGGCTTTGAGGCTTGATCTTCACAGAGCTTTCTCCCTTCTGAATCCTGGTCCTCTAAATGTCTCAGGAAGGCTTCTATTTATAGGAGTTTTGGGGTGGGTGAGCGACACGTGGCGGAGCTTGATTGGTGACACATGTCACAGCTTGATTGGTCCGCTTAAGTCATCGCTTACACGTGCGAGGTTGCTTGAGTCATCGCTTACACGTGCGAGGCTGCTTGAGTCATCGCTTACACGTGCGAGGCTGCTTGAGTCATCGCTTACACGTGCGCTGATGCGTGATTAGCTCTTGCATGACACTTGGCAAATTTCTGTTGGCTTCTGAATAGTGATAGCAAAACCTAGCAGCAATATATGGTGTTCTGTAATTGGCTGTATTTTGTGGACTTGGTAATGTGACGTGTCAGCTTGTGATAGGTCGGAAATTTTCCCTCTCTACAGACCCTAAAATGATATTGGGTTCGCACGTTGAGGGCCCAAACAATATAATTTGTAGAGCGTGGGTTTGAAAGGTTAGACGTCAGTCACCGGACGGTAATTCATCATGGTTTCCATAGCGATTTGCACAAGGGTGAACTTGATATGTCTAACAATAATCTTTTCCGGTACGTCCTGAGTGGTTCCGATCCCTAGACCTCGTCCGAGGAACTTTATGTTCTTATTGTTCTCCCTTTTTTAGGACTCAATGGTCTCCACCCTCCTTTTTGGCGCATAAGCCTTCACATTATATAGCCCTTCTCGATTGACCCTGACCCTCCATCTGTTGATCAGGCAGGTATCTACTCGAATACCTGCCTCATCAGCCGCCTTCCCCTGCTTTTTGTTAGTTGTAATAACCGAAACCACACTGTTCAGGAATCTTTTCTCATTAATATGGCTAGGACGTTTGTGGGCGCATTCAATGCGGAGGTGACGTATTTACCTTGAACCACCCCTACTCCGTACTCCCATATGAGTCCCATTCTACTCGCCTCTTCTTCTGGGGGCACTTTGGAAGCTGCCTTTGACGACATGTCGCTCTTCCCTTTAAAGTCTTGGGATGCCGAGGACAGGGTCATCCTCGGCTGCATTTCTAGGCTATTTGGTCTTTCACCACTTGTCCTCAGCAACTACTCTCCTAGGCATGGGCCCTAGGTCCTAATGGAAAGTGGGTCGGGTCATAAGTTCTCTGACTCCACAATTGTCATTTTTGGTAATTTACATCTCAAACCACAATTTTGATAAGTGTTAACCAAGCACTCAATTTTTTTCAAAAAACATTTTTAACACCTTTTACCAAACACTCTACTTTTTTAAAAAATCCAATTTTATTTTCACTTTTTGAAATCACCACTTTTTAAAAAAACACAATATGAAAAAGCTAAATCAAACTCACCCTAAAATAAGCACCTTCCATAAAATACCTCTATTTTAGAGCATCCCAAATTTGTTTTTGCAAATTTATAAAATAGAATATATCAGACAAAGTGGATTGGTTATGTAAAATATGTTCTATACAAATAAGATTGTCCCTTTTATATATTTGAATAGAGGCAGAATGAGCAGACTCATGAATTTAATCAAAATACACAACATTTAACATAACATAATCCACATGAATTGATTTAAGATAAATCAACATCCTTTCAGACCATCTTTTATAATGATTACCATCAAAATGTTTCCAGTTTAGACATAACAGTTGATGAAATCATATTAAATTACCAGACGGAATCACTTCTTAGATTGTTAGAAAAAATGAATTTCATCAAATACACAACATTAAACATAACATAATCCATATGATGAATTGATTCAAGATAAATCAACATTCTCTTAGATCATCTTTTATAATGAGTACCATCAAAATGTATACAAGTTAAACAAATTAGATGATGAAATCATATTAAATTACTAGACAGAATCACTTCTTAAATTGTTAGAAAAATAAATAAGAGATTAATTAAAACAAGCAGATTTTAAGATCAAAATTGAGAGGAAGAAAAACTTATCGATGGTTGAGAGTTGAGGCGTGGAACTTAATTCACTGTCCTAAGAAATTATTTTGCTTTGCTGGGTACAATTTATCCTTGGTACAAAATGGCAAGCTTTGGTTGTGTGCACTCACAAACCTAGGCTTTGAACTCGCATTAATGCCCACAACAGTGAAGGAATTTGTAATAGAGTAAGGGACACAATTTGAGAATTTCATTGACCGCTCTTCCTCTTATGAGGAGAATATTACCTTTATTCTTATAGCTTCACAGGTTATAATTTTTAAACTAAAACACTAACAAAGGCCGGCACAATTCCAAGCATATTCCATAATTGAAGTAATTGAGATTTTTTTTTTTTTTTTGGTCTACAATCGTTACTAAAATTAAAGGAAATATATTAAGCTCATGTAAGGAAATAAGCAAATAGTGGAAGTCTGGAGATAAAGTAGGAAGGAGCTAAAATTTGGGAGAAAGAAATAAGAGGGGTTGAAAGGATGCTCACCAAATGATGGAGTTGGCCGGCGTAATTATCAATACCACTCCACTTATATTGGTTAAAGTTTATGGTAAGACACTAGCTATAATCAATGCAAATTTGAAGCTATTCCAATAATAGGAAAACTAGTGAAGTTGAGCAAGGATGAATTGATTTGGGTTAATCTTAAGTATAATAAGTTATTTAATTTTTGTTACTAGTGTGAAAGAGTGAGGTACAATGACATGGAGTTCCGCGAGAGAGAAGGCATCCAATTTGGCAACAATAACAATTCATATGACTACGGTCCATGGTTCATGGTTGAATTAGGAAGAAAACAAGCTTCCAAGAAACAACCACATCACTAATAGAAACAATAGAGAATACAAATTTGGATGAAGATGGCAGAGTAGAATCAGTGTTGAGGGTGGTGGAACGACGACCAAATCTCTTAGTAGAGTTGAGTTAGACAGAAAAGGAATGAATGAGAAATCTAGATCAATTACTAGTTAGTAGAAAAAAAAAAATTATGATGTGATGGAAGAGATTGGACCAACTGATCATGTGTTAGATATGGTTGACTCACGAGGGAGAGAAGCAATAATAAATGAGGGGGTTACTAGTTCAAGGTAAAGAGATTTATCTACAATATTTTAGGGAGCATTTCTAAGTAAGGAGATAATCCAATCAATTTTAGTAGATGTAGTAGAATTATCTTATGGATCAACATCTTAGGGGAGTGGGTCCTTAATGAAAAAATAAATTAAAATGGGGAAAAATTATTATAGAAGAAAAATTAGAAGGAAAAATAAGTGATGATCTTGGACTTTAGCTTAATAGACTTAATGACCGTTAACTTAATGATATTGGACTTGAGCTTAATGGACTTTATGGGCCTTAGCTTGATGGTATTGGACTTAGTGAGCCTTAGCTTGATAGACTTTAGCTTTGATGACCTTAAATTTTGACTTTAACTAAGAGCTTGGGTCTTTAATTGAAAGTGCTTAGGCTTGTATCTTGTGAGCTTTTGGTCTTTGATGATCATACATATACCTTTGATGATAGGTCCAAGCATTGGGCATGGGCTTGAGTGTTGGGCATAGAGTTATTCATAAAAAGCAAGTTAGACTTCCATACCAAATAAGATTCAATTAGAGTGTTTTGGGCTTAGATCCATTCATAGCAAACAAGGTTCAAACATCAATGAAAGACTTAGGCGTTGGACTTGGTCCTAGATACAATATAGAAATGAAAAAATAGAAAACAAATTTATCTATAATATATTATAAAAGTTGGATCTCACAATTGGTAGATGCATACAACAATTACATGAGTCGCTATCTTAAAGCATACTGCGATGACGCAAGTCATTTCCTTCCTTTATTTTGTATGATTTTGACAAACTATACCACATGACATGTAATAATCGGTACATGTAAATTTTATTGATGATGTGTCTGTTATGTGTCAATATATTTCTTAAAATACATTAAAAAATTTACCGTGAGCTTTATGCTAATCACACCCAAATTAATATGCCCTTAAGTATTCACAATTAGAGCATCCACATCAGTAGATGCAATTTTTCTTCTATTTTGCACCAAAAAAACCTACTTTTTTTATTTTATACACTTATTTTTACAAAACACTTATATTAGTTTGTCTATTTTACACATTTTTTTTATTTAAATAATATTTTTCTCACATTTTTATTATTATTTCACAACTACCTATGGCCCCACCAACTTTAACACTCACGCCAACTATATCTAATCTCTATCTCTTTCTTTTTCTTTTTCACTTTCTTCTTTTTTCTTTTCCTTCTCCTTTCTTCTTCTCCATTTTTTATACTTCAACATCTTCTTCTTTCTTCTTCTTTTGCTAATGCTGAAACAAGAAGCTAAAGAGAGAAAACTCTTGGTGGGTAAGTTTTTTTTTTTTTTTTTTTTTTTTTGAGAATCTGGTGGGTAAGCTTAAAAAGAACATAAATTTAATGTTTTGGTTTGGGTACATTGATGAGGCTGTGATGAAGTACTCAAAGGTTTTGAGTTGCTACTGAGGAACACTGAAGCCACCATTAGTTACGCTTGTTCTTCTACTGTTTCTGCATTTTCTTCTTGTTCTTTTGCAATTTTGGTTTGATTATTTATATGGGTTTAATGATTTTTTTTTAGGAAAGGGTTTGATGAATTTGGAATCTTGATTTAGATCAAGTTTGAAGAATTTTATGATTTGTTGTTGGATTTAAGAGAAGATAAAATGATTAAGAGGGCAGAGGAAGAGAGAGATCGAATGATAGAGGATAGATAATCAGATGAGAGATGATAGAGGAGAGAGAAAAATATATAAAATAATAAATAGAAGAGCTACAGTAACCGTGCATATATGCACGATTACTATAGCAATTGTGCATAAATGCACAATTTTACATCCACTAATGTGGGTGTTTTTTTGGGCCAAAATGTGTAAAATGAGTGCCTTTTTCTATTTTGCAAAACTTTCCACAAGCTGATGTAGTTGCTCTTTAGCTACTTAAATGGCCATTCACTTTTCTCTTTCTTTATTCTTTTTATTTATTTTTTCTTTTTTTAATTTCAATTATCCATTTTTTGTCAAAATTATTACCTAATTGAATTGACGCATAGTAGTCAATATTACTTAAAAATAGTAATATTGACTACTATGCATTATACTATTGAGTGGAAAGACTACTGAGCAAGGTTGTCAAAATCATGATCCTACGTAGGATCATTGAAGGTAAGTGAGATCGTAAATAATAGGATCGAATTATAAATCGTAAGATCCTACATATTTTTAGATTTCAAACAAAAATACATTAATAATGACTTTGTATGTTAAATAATTATGTAAATTATAAATTCATCTATAAAAAAACTTAGATTTGCATTATATGATAGAATTTGCATGTCATGTATCACTAAGTCTACTAATGAAATAAATATATTTAAGTTTTGACCCAATGTATCTAAAAAGTATGTTTAATTAGCAACCAAATACCAAAATATTTATCAAAACATATGGAAAATATTTTCCAAATTCTAAGTTCCAAGTTTGAAATCTAAAATAAGTTAGCAAATGGAAACTAGCTAACTATAATATGAAATCCAAAAGCAAGATGAATATTAAGGTGAAGTGAACATTTAATTATTCTCATTCTAAGTTTCTTATAACCACCATCCTAAATTCCTCATCATTATCATCCATTTCATCATCTATGTAGACATTAAAAATCATATCTAGTTGTCTACATTAGTCTCCCTTGGTTTCAAAAAACTCGACCTTAAGTTCTAGTTCAATTTCTTCCCTCGATATATTAGATATCCAATCATTCATTTCCATCCTTTTTTTTTCCTCAACAATAAAAGTGGAACCGACATGCTACTTGTCAATCTTTTCTTGCTCATGATAAAGCTTGTTGAACGAATTATCATTTGTAATTTGTTTTTCCAAGTGTAGTGCATGAGACCAATGCTAAGAACAAATCATCATATTCATCCATTAATCCTAGATTCTGATTCCTTTTTGATTTACATGGCACAAAATCTTCACTTATCTTTTTAGAACAAAGACCCTTAATCTCCATTGAAGGACCAAAATCAATATCAAATTTATCATTGTCAGGGACGTTTTTGCAACAAGGGCCGAAAATGCGGGAAATGCCCAAATCTCTTCTTGGGTTCTTTAGAAGTGTTTATTGTGGAAAATAAAGCCCAAAATTCCAAATGTATGATGAACAAAAGACTAATGGTGTTTTAACAAGAGAGAATCAAAATGCTAATAACAAAAGTACAGAAAAAGCATAAAAACATAATAGGTCTGAAACTTTGACCCATAATCAGCGAGAAGAGGAAATTAAGAGAGGTTGTGAGGAAGAGAGGGAAGGTTCCCCTATACCTATATTTCCACTCCTATACTTCAGAATTGCGAGAATGTTAGCTAGCTGAATGAGCTTAACAAAAGTGCAGAAAAAACATAAAAATATAACAGGTCTGAAACTTTGACCCACAATCAGTGAGAATAATAAATTGAGAGAGGTTATGAGGAAAAGAGGGAAGGTCCCCCTGTACCCATATTTCCACCTCTAAGGTTTAGAATTGTGAGAATGTTTCTTGGCTCAATAGGTATTTGCTTTCAAGTTTCAACTCTCTAGGGAAAATGTGGTTGGTTCCCTTTTTGAGATGAAGAGAGAGTTTTATATAGAGTTTGGGGTATTGCTAATGATTGGTTTTTAAGTAGTGGAAGAGGCTTTTATCCCCCATGATACTAATTTGGTGTTTTGGCTTGGGTTATTTTTGTTTATGAAAGAGTTTAGCATGATTTTGGAAATAAAGTGGCTGACTCCATTAGCTATTGTTTCCTTGTCATTGTAGGCTTTTGATAGCTGCATTTGGTGACTATAATAGGCTAGCTAATTAGTTTAGGATCAGCTGTGTTTTTTGGGTGGAAAAGAAAATATGGTAGCAAAATTAGGTTAGGGCAGGGCAGAAACTTTGGGCCACAGTAAGCCAAAGCATAAAAGCTCTTTTAGGGTGGAAATTTCGCGTACAAGACCTTCTCCATAAGCCTGAGGTACTACCAGTGTCCCTTACCCACTTGGTAGCACGCATGGGTTGGGCTCATGCAAAAGGCCCAGAGGAAACCGACCTATACCCTCCAAACCATACTTCCTTAATTTACCCCATAAATCGCATGGGATTGGGCCATGCTTAAAAGAATAAAATAAAATATAATACATGAATTGAGCTCACAAGGAAGTGGAGCTTGGTTGAATCGAACTTGTACAAAAAATTTATCGCGAAAATGGGTATTGGCATTAGCCCCCCAAGTACACATGGCGCTTGTGACATGCGTGTGAGTAGTTGATGTTTCCCATTACTTGAAAATATTGCAAGTTTGGGAATTAGTTTGCCCAAATGCTCCATTTTTTTTTTTTTTTGGTTGATAAAATACAAGTCGATGAAGGCTGTTGGTAGAAATTTCTTGTTTGCTTGACAGATCACTTGTGTAGCAACATTGTTGTTTTGCTTATTTGCATGAGTCCATACTTGATTGTATGAATTTTGGTGTTAGGACAGGCTAATTGTAAAACAAATTGAGTACCTGATTTGATGTGTATCTAGAGCCCTTTAAGACTTTTCCAAATGGGCATTCCAGACTATTAAGGATATTTCTTCACTTGATCAACAAAGTGGGCCCTAACTTGTAAAACTTGCTCTACCAAATAACATATGACATAACCATGAGATTTTGGTTAGTACTCTTTAACTCCAATGCCACTTTCCACTAATTTTTTTTTTTTTTTAATCTTTTGCTTCGACGCATCACATGCCCCACCTTCTTCTATTTGTTTTGTTGCCTTCATTACACTTTCATTTGTTTTTGTTTTCTTTTAGGAGTAACCTCCTTATATATATCATGTCTCTCTCTTAGCCATTTTACTAGGCTTTCAAATCTTTTGATTTTTTGCTGAGCTTCTTCACACAGCTCTCAAAATTAGGATTTGTAATTTTCCTTTTCAAACTCTTTACTTTTCATAGACTTCCTTAAGCTTCTCCAAATATTCCACCTCCAACTCCTCACAACACCCCATGTCATAGAGATCCAAGGAAGGCAGTGAGGTGGTGAGATCCTTGATGGTGACAAGAGAGGATGTTCCATGGAAACAATTTCAAGGGATTGACGTCGTGTTCAGTCCAAAAGTCGAGATCTAGGTAGGATGAAGTGTCGTTGCCAAAGAAGAGAAAGGACCCATTGGTAAGGAGTAGGGTTTTCCCGCTGGTGACACTAGAGAATGTTTGTGGCGGTTTGCCGCTAATGACTGAGGGACTTATTCAAGATGACATTGGTGAAGCAGTGCTTACAACGAAGCGATAAGGAGTTGAAACCATTCTTCACACAAACCTGATGTTGGATATAACATCTACCTTGGTGAGCTTCTTTTTTTTTTTCTTTCTTTTTTTTTAATCTCTGTCTCTTGGTTGAGCTTGCTGATATGTTGAATAAACTCTTCAATTAAATTTGTAAAGTGATTTTTCTTTGGAAAAATGATAGTCTCATTGCATCAATTCATGAGGTTGAGCCATTGTTCTCATTGAAGTTGAAGCTCATGTTGAAGCTGATTCCTATTGATCTCGATAGTCACAAGGCATGGAAATCAGTTCGTAGCATGACCATGCCTAATATTGAGTTGGCATTGGTGTTGGAAGTAGGAGTAGCATACTTGACTGTAAATTTGACTTGGGTCCATAGGAGAAAATGATAATAAGTGAGACGCTATCTTAAACCTCTATGCAAATTGTACTACATTGAGGATGCTTCAATTTTCTTGAGTTGCTTGATTGTTGGCCAATTTGGTGAGATTGTGTTTGTCAAGATTAGTTTTGATGGAGCCGTAGTCATAAGTGATATTGTTGGCCACCTTGGGACATCGTATTTGAGGTGGAATGGAGCAAAGATATCACTTGGTGATGTAGTATAGGGGTGTGACATAGCTGTTGTATGTGCTAATAGCCCACAGTATTGTGTTCTTGTGGCGAATGAGAATAAAAATGCAGAGCCACAAGTTGTTGTTGCTTCATGCTTGTTGTGATGATGAGGAAAGTGTTGGCGAAGCTGAGATTAATGTTCTTACATACAATGCATATTGCGTCGATTTTCCCATAATTTTTTAGGGATGATTATGTCCACCATGTAATGGATCACCATGCTTGAATTGTAAGATGTTGTGTTGGCTTCCATACCGCTTCGTAAGGCTTGCCTTTAAGAGAACGTTGGCTTTTCCTACCTTGTTGAAAGCGTTACACCATCGCAAGTAGGGGTCTTACCACATATGAATAATGTGATATCTCACTGGCTTCCTAATCATTCGATAGGTTTTACTTTTGAGGATGTATTGACTTTTCTACCTTGTCAAGGGCTAGTGCCTTCACAAGTAGGGGTATCGCCATAATGAAACATCTCGTTGACTTTGGCTTTCCCCACCTTATTGAAAGTTTTTTTATTTTTTTTAACCCTCGCATGTAGAGGTTTTACTGTAAGAGTAATTTGTTGGTTTTCTTGCTGCTTTGCAAGGTTTTGCATTAGGAGAAAGCATTGACTTTCCCTACCTTATTGAAGGCATTGCACGTTCGCATGTAGGGGCCTCACCATGCTTGGGTAATATGATAGTTCGTCAGCTTTCTAATGTTTTATTGGGCTTGCCTTTGAAAATCGGTATAAGCGAGATATATTGTTGTCACTTATGATCTTGTGCAAGATGTCGAAGCGATGAATGATATGCTCCTTGATAGAGTTAGCTACAACCATTGCCATTGCTTTTATTGAGTGGAATTGCTTCCACCCACTTAGTGAATTACTTAGTGTGACAAAGACTTGAATGCACCCATTCAAGGGTGGATGGATAAGTCTAATGAGATCAAGCCCCCAAGTGTGGAATGCTTTGGAATACTCATGTCTTGACTCTTGAAGGTTTATAAGATATGAGTATGAGGTTGGAGTGCGCTTGGAGGTGTGGTGACTTTTAATGAATTTGGTTGCGTCAAATCAATGGTATCCCATCGCCAAGAGTTGTTGGTGAGATTTATTCCTCCCTTAGTACTCTCCATATTCCTCCAAGATGAATTCCAAAAATGGGGTCCCTTAATTTGCTGTATAGAAGGCATAATATGATTCTCCTTTCACGAAAAAAATATTGTGCCGCAAACAGAAACTCCATACTTTGCTAACTCGATTTCTAATTTTGGGACAATGATAGGCTAAACATTAGAGATTGTGTACAGGGTTGTTTCATTCCCAGCGCAACAAATTTTTTTTTTTTTTTTTTTTTTTTTTTTTCACGCTTTGGTTAGCCTATTTTTCGAAGATACATGGTACTACAGATAAGATCTCCATACTTTGCTTACTTGGCATCTGACTTTGAGATAATGATGGGCTAAGCATTAGAGAAATCAGTGTAGGGTTGTTGCATCTCTAGCACAATAATTTCTCTTGTTAGCCTTTATGCCATTTATTCCAAGTTTCCACATTGTACTAAGATTCCACTCCAAAGTCTTTGGAATGGGTTTCCAACAACTAGTGTATGATACTTTGAGTTGTTTGACATCAATTTCTAAAGCGAGGTCTAATAAAGCATTCTTCAAAGGCGTGCTCAAACTCTTCCTATTAGTGGGCTTAGTTGGGAATTTCAATTGCAAGAGTTGAATGACGAGAACAATTTTCTTAATGATGGCAATGTTGGTGCTTCCCTCTTCAAGTACAATATCGAATTCAAGTATGATCGGAGCGTTGGCATGGCTTGGAATGCACGTGCTTGTAACGACTTGAAATACATGAACATGCCATGGCTTGGCATGCCTAGATCGACTGGGACTTTGGATGAGTGAGCTTGTCATGGATTAGAGTGCCTGAGTGTGTCACGGATTGGAGTGAATGAGTATGTCATGGCTTCGTTGAGAGGGAATTAAGTCCGGCTTTCCCTTTTTGTTGGATGGTCTGAGAAGGTTTCATTTTGTCCCTTAGAGTAATTATGATTTGTATTAGTAAACGATAATCATGGGCTAAGCTTTAGCACAAATGACTTATAGAAAATATTTTGATTAAAAATTTGAAGGATTGAAATAGTTTAAGCGATAGATAAAAAAGATGAATAAGAGAAGAGAATGCTTGAGAGTCTTAGCTCAAGCATGCTTTGACGATAGTATATCGCTTGTATGACCTCAAGACTTGGAGTATGGAACATCGCTACTTCAAGACTTGGTGTATGGTATGTAACTACCTTAAGGCTTGGTGTATGGAATATCTAGCGACTTGCAGTGGACCATTTAGCTATGACCTTTAGCTATTTGGTGAAGGCTTCATTTAGCGGTGATGCCAAAAAAATATTCAGCTGCGAAGGGACACACACAGCAGCATTTATACTCATTCCAAAATGAGTCAATCATAATGGCGGCATCTATATGCTCAGCGCGTGAGGGGTTCTTGGGTTGAAATGGAAGTTTAGAACTTTGCTTTGTTGATTATTGAACCGAGCCTTCCTTCCCTTCACGGTTGGACTTACGGCTAACCATTTTTTGCATTTTCAAGCTTTTGAGTTATTTGACATCAATATCTAGAGCGAGGTCTAGCAAAACATTCTTTAAAGGTGCGTGCCGAGCCCCCTACCATTAGGCTTACTTAGGAATTCTCCTTGCAAGAATTGAGTGATAAGAAAATTTTTCTTGAGGATGACAACATTGGTGCTTCCCTCTTCAAGCATAATCTTGAATTCAAGAATGATCAAGGCATTAGCATGGCTTGGAATGCATGCGCTTGTCATGACTTGAAACATATGAACATGCCATGGCTTGGCATGCGCGAATCGACCACGAATTTGGATGTGTGAGCTTGTCATGGCTTGGAGTGCATGGGCGTGTCACGGATTGGAGTGCATGAGCTTGTCATGGCTTGGGTGAGAGAGGATTAAATTCGGATTTCCTTCATTTTTGGATGTTCCAAGAAGGTTTCCGTTTTGTGCCCTAGTGCAAATGCGATTCACATTAGTAAGTAATAGTCACGGCTAAGTGTAAAAGCACACACGAATTATAGAAAATATTTTAATGACAAGTTTAGAGTGTTGAAGTGATTTAAATGACATAGATAAATTTAATTAGCAAAGAGAGTGCTTAAAAGTCTTGGCTTAAACGTGCATTGGCGCTAGTATGTTGCTTGTATGACTTCAAGACTTGATTTATGAAATGCCGCTGCTTGAAGACTTAGTGTGTGGAATATCACTTGACTTGCGGTAGGCCATTTGGTTATGGCCTTCAGCTATTTGGTGAAGACTTCATTTAATGGTGATGTCAACTATTCAGCTGCCGAAGGGTCACAATAGAGTCCACTATAGTTGTCCCAAAATGAGTTAATCACCCGCGATAGCCCTTATATGCTTTAGCACTAACCTCGGCAACAATATAGACTCAATAATAAAATATGCTGAGGAGATGTTGACAATGAGCTTTTAGTGTTGTTGTTGGGGGGTTCTTGGGTTGAAATTGATGTTTAGAACTTCGCTTCGTTGATTATTAGTTACAGCCTTTCTTCCCTTTGTGGTCAGACTTGCGGCTCACCATTTTGCATTTTCAAGCTACAACAAAAATGTTTACAAATATTATATAAAACAAGAGATGTGGGATAATTCCTCCATAAGAATGATAGCTAAAAAATAATATAGATGAGTGAAAGAAAAATTTTCCCTTGAATAAGAAAGTTAGTTCTCCCTCCATCCTTCACTTCTTGGATGGCTTCCGGAGGTTGGAGCGATTTCGTCACATGGTTTGGATCATCTCCAGTAGCTCAATGAGCTAAGGATAGAACTTTTTTAAGCTCAACTTCACAATGCTCCTCTTGCACGACAAAGCATCATATGATTTCTCTTGGAACGACAAGTTGGTGTGAGAAACACCATCTTTTTGCTAGTTTCGTGTCTTTGGATACATGATTTCTCTTGTTTTAGCTGCTTGGCTCCCTAGTGGAGTCGCCAGAATGTTGAGGACGTTTTTGCAACAAGGGCCAAAAATGCGAGAAAGGCCTAAATGTTTCATTGGGTTCTTTAGAAGTGTTTATTGTGGAGAATCAAGCTCAAAATTCCAAATGTATAATGAACAAAAGGCTAATGGTACTTTGACAAGGGAGAATCAAAATGCTAATAAGAAAAGTGCAGAAATAGTATAAAAACATAACAAGTCTGAAATTTCGACCTACAGTCAGTGAAAAGAGGAAATTAAGAGAGGTTGTGAGGAAGAGAGGGAAGGTTCTCCTATACCCATATTTCCACCCCTATACTTCAGGATTGCGAGAATGTTAGCTGGTTGAATGGGCTTAACAAAAGTGCAGAAAAAACATAAAAACATAACAGGTCTAAAACTTTGATCCATAGTCAGCGAGAAGAGGAAATTGAGAGAGGTTGTGAGGAAGAGAGAGAAGGTTCCCCTGTACCCATATTTCCACCCCTCAGGTTCAGAATTGTGAGAATGTTTCCTGGCTCAATGGGTTTTTGCTCTCAAGTTTCAGCTCTTTGAGAAAAACGTGGTTGGTTCTCTTTTTGAGCTGAAGAGAGAGTTTTATATAGAGTTTAGAGTGTTGCTAATGACTGGTTTTTGAGTAGTGAAAGAGGTTTTTATCCCTCATGATACTAATTTAGTGTTTTGGCTTAGGTTGCTTTTGTTTAGGGAAGAGTTTAGCATGATTTTGGAAATAAAGTAGCTAACTCCATTAGCTATTGTTTCCTTGTCATTGTAGGCTTTTGATAGTTGCATTTGGTGGCTACAATAGGCTAGCTAATTAGTTTAGGGTCAGCTGTGTTTGGGTGGAAAAGAAAATATGGTAGCAAAATTAGGTTAGGGCAAAAACTTTGGGCCAAAGTCAGCCAGAGCATAAAAGCTCTTTTGTGATGGAAATTTCAGGTACAAAACCTTCTCCATGAGCCTGAGGTGCTACTAGTGTCCCTTGCCCACTTGGTAGCACGTATGGGCTATGCTCATGCAAAAAGTCCAAAAGAAACTGACCCATACCCTCCAATCCACATTTGCTAAATTTCCCCCATAAATTGCATGGGCTTGGGCCATACTTAAAAGAATAAAATAAAATATAATACATGAATTGAGCCCAAAAGGAAGTGAAGCTTGGTTGAATCAGGTTTGTACAAAATGTATCGTGAAAATGGATATCAACAATCATTATGAAATATATATTTGTCAACCCTAAGAATATTTACATGTGTCTCTTGCTCTCTATTGAAGGACCAAAATCAATATCAAATTTATCATCATGAAATATATATTTGTTAACCCTAAGAAAATTTACATGTGGATTTTGCTCCTTAAGAGACAATGTCTTGACACCTAATTACTTGATGGCTACAACAATGAATCTTACCTGATAATTATCTTTTGTAAAATCAACAACTTTTTGTATTTGAACAAAGAAAGTCTCATCATCGTATTCCTCAACTTGCTGTTTCTCCAATTCATAATCTTCATTAGGATACATATCATAAATTGATGGAGAATTCCAATCCACAATAATATCTTCTTTAAAGCATTTTTCACCATTGTTCAAATATGTTAGGAATACAATAATCTATCAAACTCACAACAATAGAAGAATAAAGTAAAATGTATATCAAAATGTGAAATAATAAGTGTGTTTGACAATTTATTATAAGCTAGCGTTTTGTTTAAATTATCTACTATTTTCCCACACCACATTTTATCTCAGTTTTATCTTAAGGCTTTTGATGAATCAGGACCGTCCGATATAAATAACACCCGTTCGGCCGGTTATGACGCCTCTGCGTCGTTTCCTCAGACAAAAAACGACGTGGTTTTGTTCCAGAATAAAAACTGTGTCGTTTCCTATGCCGTCTCACTCTACAACCCCAATCCATTTCCAAACCCTACTCTCAACTCTCTCTTCAACTTTCATCTTCGCAGCTTCAAAGGAATTAGGGTTTTCACTGTAAGGAATTTCCTCTCTTTTCTTTGCTTTGGCTTCTCATACACACTTCAACTTCAATTCAAATATCTCACTATTTACCATTTGCTGAATATGATTTGTATGCTTTTGACTTGCATTGCATTTTGGTCTTAATATGAGAAACTTTGTGTTGTTGAGGAGGTGGTGGAATCTTCACTGATAATGAGCATTTACAAATGTATTTGTAGCGGTTGGCATTTCATTTTCTCTATGGGAAATTGGGCATATGAAAAATATTGGGTTTTTTCTTGAAGTGCAAGATTATTTAATCTGATACTAATATTTTGGTGCTTCAACCATGTCATGTGAATATAATTAACACTGCCCATTATCTCTGTATGTGCTTAAGATATACCGGGAAATTAATAATTGGAACCCAGATTGCTAGAAACTGGAGGGTGAGATTGTTCATTTTTTGTTGGGGATGCACACTTTGTAATTTGTACTTAAGACATTAGTACTTTGTATACTCAGTGATTAATACTTAATAAGGGATGCACGCTTTGTGATTAGTGCTTAATAGATTTATTTACTTGGTACACAACCTTATTCTTTTAAGGGCAAATTACAATTTACGCATTTGTGGTTTGGTTGAAATTTAAGTTACCAACTTGTGGTTTGAAATTTGATACTTTACCCACCTAGGGTTTGACCGAAATTTAAGTTACTTACTTGTGGTTTGAAATCCTATGATGCAAGTGTTCTCCTGGATTATTTTTTATCTTATTTGATCTTGTATGTTTATGTTTTTTGTGTTTTTGGAGGGGAGAGACATAAAAGTGGAGCAAATTACATATTTAGCCATGTTTTTAATAGATGTGGGTTACAGAACTCTAATTGAGCTAATTTCAATTGGGTAAAATGTCAAATTTCAAACCGTAGGTAGGCAACTTAAATTTCGGCCAAATCAAAAGTAAGTTGTAATTTGCCCTTCTTTTAAATTTGATAAATCGTTCATTTTTTTGGGAATTATTTGTTGGTGAAATGGTTGTTGTTGGTCTGCAATTTTTGAGTGAAATGGATTTTGCTTCCACATCATGCTTCTACAATTGGGTCTAATAATAATACATTTGTGAGGGTATTTGGAATATTGTTCCTCATTTTTGATGTGGGGTATATGGAGGGAGAGGAATGCACGGACATTTGAAGGAACCAAGAGGTCGATTTGAGACTTAAAGATGTATTTCCTCCAAACCTTGTTTGGGTGGGCAAATCCTTTGGGGAATTTTCTTTTTTAAAGAGGTAGTCTTTATATTTCTTATTTTTGTTTTTGTTCTCTTGCCAGCTTAGTACACTTCCTGTATGCTTTGGCCATTTGTAAAATTTTTGTGAGGGGAAAGTGTGATCCAACATGGAATCATGTAACTGAAGAGGTTTATTGAAGTATTATTATCTCTATAGTTTATTGAAGTATTATTCTTTTTCTTAATGAAGTTGATGAATTCCATCTTCTTCTTTTTTTTGATAAGTAATGCAATTTATTGATTTCATTAAAAGAGTCTCCCAAGTATACGGTTGGGGACTAAATAATCAAACACGCAAATTACATGAATCTATAAAATAAAAAACAGAACATAAAGGCTGACAATGCAGAGCTGATATCCAGTCCAACAAAGTTTGAAAGAAAAATAATTTGAGATTAGGCATAGCTCTCTCTGTGTCCTCGAAACTTTGATTGTTCCTCTCTCTCCAAATGCAGGGCAAGTTGACGAATTCCATTAATGTGAGTATCAAACCATGCTATCTCTGAATTCTTGTACTGGAGATCTTGCTGTGTTTGTTGTTAGATATTCTAGGACAGTTGGAGTCTGCTCTAAAAGTTGTTAGGGCTCACAATTATGCCTTTTATGTCCTGGGAAACTTATATTTTTATGTTATCTTAACCTCAAGGGGTTGGCTAAGTGGTTTTTAGACCTCGTTTGGGAGGAGAGAATGGAATGGACTGGAAATGAATGAAAAAAATAATTTTAGAATATTCTTCTCTTTTCTTGTTTTGGAGTTTTAATGGAGGGAATGGAAAACCCATTCCCTTGTTTTGGAGTTTAAGTGGGAGGGAATGGAATGAGTAGGAGGGAATACTCATTCCTTTCTATTCCCTTAAAATCTCAAATTTTTGTTCCCCCCGAAATTGGGAGGAATGAGAGGGAATGAAATTAGATTTAATTATTTTTTTACTAAAACTCCTAAAATACCTCTATATATTCAACCCTTTATTTTAAAACAGAGATCTAATAGTAATATTGTCATAAAATGATTCCATTCCATTTTCTCCATGTTGTTCTCAAATAAGATTACTTACATTCCATTCATTTTCATTTCTTTATTTTAAAATATTCAATCAAGGTTACTTAATTCCATTCCATTCTTTTCCCTTATTTAAATACATTCCATTCCATTTCATTCATTTTCATTCCCTTATGATCATTCCATTCCATTTCCTTGTGAACTCCCAAATGGAGCCTTAAGGTCTCATGATATCCATGAGATTCTGGATTCAAAACCTCTTGCCAGCATCTTGGGGCCACCCTTAAGGGATTTCTCCCTGTAATAACTCGGTGTGTGTGGGATGAGGGGATTGTACATGCCCAAAGGAATAGTCAGATATTCGAAGAGGTCTGGATACCCTTGTTTATCGAAAAAAAGATTTTTATTGGTTCAGCATTGAACCAATTCAAAGATCATAGCTTTTCTGGTCTGAAATTACCTACTCCAGCTGGGAAAGTTTTTTATGGTTATAAATTTGTAAAAAATATAGAACTCTTTTGAGAGCATATTATAATCCAAATGACAAGTATGGGTCCTGTCAAGCTATATGTTGTTGACTAATCTTCCAAAATTCTGCTTCATTATGAAGATTTCAAGTTAAAAGTGTGTGATGGGTTTGATATCATGCTTGAATTATTTGACTGGGAGGAAGTCTCATTTGCTTCTACATGAGCTGCCTTTGGTCATTGTTATTGATTGATTAATTGATTTCTTTTAGAGTTTCTCCCTTCTTTCTCTCTCATGATTTGTTGTAATACCTTCTTTGGTCTCTTGATGGAGTATCTTTATTTTATGTGTTTGAGATTACCAAGACAATAATGGTTATTTTTTATTTCAGCTTTTGAGGAGCAGATGGCGTCAACTTTTACAGCCATGTCTTCAGTTGGCTCCTTGGCTGCTCCAGGTTGCCGTGTTATGGACAAGAAATTTGCTTCTTCTTCAGACAAGTTATCATCTTCTGCTTCCATTTCTTCGTTCTCATTTGCTAGGAGACAAAATGTGATGTCACAAAGAAATCGCTCTCCCAAGATTTGTGCCATGGCAAAGGAATTGCATTTCAACAAGGACGGCTCAGCTATTAAGAAGCTTCAAGTGAGTTTCTCATTAAGACTATGTTGGGTGTTGATTTATTGCGATGGGTTTTTGACTTTTGTAATTTGTTTTTCCTAGTTTCTACAATCTATCAGTTGTTTTGTTTCAGACTGGTGTGAACAAGCTTGCGGATTTAGTTGGGGTTACTCTTGGTCCAAAAGGACGGAATGTTGTTCTGGAAAGCAAGTATGGCTCCCCAAAAATTGTTAACGATGGTGTTACTGTGGCTAAAGAGGTTAGTTTCTATTCTTTTTTTATGGTGCTAAGGTTGTTTATTGAACTTCAAAAAAGATATTTCCTTTTTTAGTTGGAATTTGTTGGTGTTAGATACTTAGATTTCCATTATTGTTGAAACCAAGGATCAAATGAACTTAATATGCCTAGCAAAATTCTGATGAATAAACTTTTATGCAATGGTATTCATCTTTTTACAATTTCTCCCTTGTATGTATTTTTTTTGCTCAATCTATTATGAAACCAATACCATCTTGTGCAAGATATTGATGTATTTGGTCTCTCCCCTCTGAAGGTTGAGTTGGAGGACCCAGTTGAGAACATTGGTGCTAAGTTAGTGAGGCAAGCGGCTGCAAAGACTAATGATTTGGCTGGTGATGGAACAACAACGTCTGTTGTTCTCGCACAAGGTCTTATTGCTGAGGGTGTCAAGGTTTGTATTTTGATTTATGGGGCACTATCTTGTTTGAAAATGTCAAAAAATCCTGTTTAGGTCACTTCATAAAAGAGACAACAATGAAGAGAAAGCCATATTATCTTTGTTCCCTATTTTTCATTTCTCTCTCTTCATTTAGGAAATAGGAACATAGTAGAAAGATAAAGAAAATGTTTTTTTTCAAAATTTTTTTAATCAGTGATGATTTCCCAATCTCATCAAAATGATTTAAAATTCCAGGTGGTAGCTGCTGGTGCAAACCCTGTTTTAATTACTCGAGGCATTGAGAAGACCACAAAAGCTCTTGTGTCTGAGCTTAAGTTGATGTCAAAGGAGGTAATGTATGTCTAATTGAGTTTTCTGGTTTCAAGCATCAAGATTGTGTCCCACCATATTTTTTGTGCGTGGTTTAGTCAGTTTCTAATAATGTCTCTTAATAACAATGACATCGGGCTGCAGGTTGAAGACAGCGAGCTGGCTGATGTAGCAACAGTTAGTGCCGGAAACAACTATGAAGTAGGAAATATGATAGCTGAAGCCATGAGTAAGGTGGGTCGTAAGGGTGTGGTGACCCTAGAAGAGGGAAAAAGTGCTGAGAACAGCCTTTATGTTGTTGAAGGAATGCAATTTGATCGTGGTTACATTTCACCTTACTTTGTCACAGATAGTGAGAAAATGGCAGTTGAATATGATAATTGCAAGGTGTGAATTCTATCAAAGCTGACCTGTTTTGTATTTTTGGCTTTTATGAGTTTATCCCTCCCGCAAATATTGACATCGGCAGTAATATATGTTGGCTTTGCTAATTGATGTGTGCATGTTTTAATGCAGTTGCTTCTTGTTGATAAGAAAATAACAAATGCAAGGGATCTTATTAACGTGCTTGAGGATGCTATCAGAGGTGGATACCCAATTGTGTTAATTGCAGAAGACATTGAACAAGAAGCTCTAGCAACTTTGGTTGTGAACAAGCTGAGGGGTGCTCTGAAGATTGCTGCACTGAAAGCTCCTGGTTTTGGAGAGCGCAAGAGCCAGTACCTTGATGACATTGCTATTCTCACTGGAGGTATGTTCACATCATCTTCTCTTTTGGGTTAACCTTTCTCTGGTTCTATTCCTTCCTGGTTGCTCTATATTAAACCGTCAAGTGTTTCACTGTTTCAGTGTATTCTTCAGTGCTATTTTTGTCACATATTGAGAGCTTTCTTCATCTGGCTTGCAGGAACTGTAATCAGGGAAGAGGTGGGGCTTACGTTAGACAAAGCTGAGAAGGAGGTACTTGGCCATGCTTCTAAGGTGGTGCTTACCAAGGATACTGCTACAATTGTCGGTGATGGAAGCACACAGGAAGCAGTAAACAAGAGAGTTGCGCAGATTAGAAATCTTATTGAGGTATCAATCTTCCGTCCTCTCTCTCACATAAATAAACAGGGTGTGTGGGGTTCATTTTGACTGTTTCTAGGCCAATTAAGTTGACATTCTCATGCAGGCTGCAGAGCAAGATTACGAGAAGGAAAAACTGAATGAAAGGATTGCAAAATTGTCAGGTGGAGTTGCTGTGATCCAGGTAAGTTACCAATAGCAAGTTGTAATTATCATCCGTGATTTTTTTTTTTTTTTTTTTGGGTTGAGTGAAAATCTGAATTTTTCAACTTCCTACTGAACACAAGGTTGGTGCACAAACTGAGACAGAGCTCAAAGAAAAGAAACTGAGAGTCGAAGATGCTCTTAATGCAACAAAGGTAATATATGTTACAATTGGAAAGTACACCAGTACAAATAGGTTTTAGGTTAAAGGTAAGTCCCTTATCAGTTTACAATTTCAATGATTTCCAGGCTGCTGTTGAGGAAGGTATTGTAGTCGGCGGTGGATGCACCCTGCTCAGACTTGCATCAAAGGTGGATGCTATCAGGGACAGCCTTGACAATGATGAAGAAAAGGTAAGCTATTTACTGAAGGTTCAAGTCTTGGCTTTGGTAAAATTGTGGAAGTCATGTCTAAAGCTTTAGTAGTCATAAACTTGGTTGAAATCTCACCAATTTGTAGATATTGTTAAATTTAAAATGACGCAGCATGTTCTTTTGACCTCTTTGGATAGCTTTTTAGGCTGAAGCTGTTTGGATTAATTGCAGGTTGGAGCAGATATTGTCAAAAGAGCTTTGAGTTACCCTTTGAAATTGATTGCCAAGAATGCTGGTGTTAATGGAAGCGTGGTTAGCGAGAAGGTATTCTTACCATTCTTGTCATTTTGTTCTCTCGAGTTTATTTTTATGATGTATTGTACTGATGGTATATTGTTTTCTTTAGGTGCTTTCCAGTGACAATTTTAAATATGGATATAATGCGGCCACAGGAAAATATGAAGATTTAATGGCTGCCGGAATTATTGATCCAACTAAGGTGAGTACCCATATAGAACTTTACAAGAGAAGCATGAGATGGTTTTGACCTGCATTTCATGTTCCCATTTTGGAAGGTTTTGGTAGTTGAACTTTAAGCAATTCATGATGAAATACATGCCAGTATCTTGCTAATGTGTTATGAATGCACAATCATATGAAGTGATGGTAGAGTACCTTCTGACAGTGTCTTGGAGGTCTTGGTTTTCTCTCCTAAATTCATGTTCCTGCTCTAATGCCCAATTTCATTGAGGAGAATGGGGTCTATTTTGTATCCATTGCTTTTATGTTTATTGTTAACAATAGAAATAGAAATAGAAAATAAGGATTTTGTTATTCCTTCTGTTTTGAGTATTGATATGACCCTTCTTTTGTGGTATCTGTTTTTAAATATGTGAGTGGTTTAGCTTCAGTTCTTTTGGTATAGTTAGCATGTGGGTTTACTGGGTTCCAAGATGCATGTTGATCAAGTGAATTGGTGTTTACTACATGGATGGTTCAAGTATTGATATGACCCTTCCTTTTGTGGTATCTGTTTAAATATGTGAGCGGTTTAGTTAGCATGTGGGTTTACTGGGTTCAAAGACGCATGTTGATCAAGTCAATTATTACTTGTCATTTTTTTGAAAGTCTGGTAACTCTTGAAGCTTTAATTCTGAAACTTTACATTCTCTTACTTCAGGTGGTTAGATGTTGCCTTGAGCATGCTTCCTCAGTGGCAAAAACATTCTTGATGTCAGATTGTGTAGTTGTTGAAATCAAGGAGCCTGAACAAGTGCCTGCTGGCAACCCCATGGACAACTCAGGTCTGTAGTTGCTAATTTGAAACCATTAACTCTGCCAATGTTCCGCTGCTTCTCCCTTTCAAAAGTTGGTACTGACTAAATGTCTTTTTTTTTAAAATTTTTTTTCCCAGGATATGGCTACTGAGGTTGATTGACAATAGAGCTTTCTAATCGGCATTATGAGATGCAAAGGGAAAGTGAGAAGTGCAACCTGTGTGGTTAGCTAAAGAGATGTTAGTTTTATAGTAGCAGATGAGCAGACTAAACTAAATAGTAGCAGATGAGCAGACTAACTTTTTTTTTTTTTTTTTTTTTTTTTGTAAATTTAATTATTTGACAGCAAAAGAAATAACAGTCTAGTGAGGTCAGCTTGCTGGAGTATGGCATGTTTTCAAGGTTTGAGAGTTAGGGCTGGCTCATAGGCTTAGGCCATTGCCTAGGGCCCCCAATTAGAAAATGGCCCCAAGTTCTGAGAGTAATGCCATTTACATGAATAATCTTAGGCCCTTAATGCTTTCGACTTGTGGGAGATTTCCGGCATGATGATTGTCACTATTCTCCTTTTTGTTCAACTTGGCATTGAATTGTTTTTGCACATTGCTCATCCCTCTCTCTCTCTCTGATCTCTCTTTTTTTCATGTTTGGGGGTCTCAAAAGTTTCTTGATTCTTTCCCAAATTTTTATGTCCAAGAGCCTAAACTTGTGCCACAATTCCTGGCTGCTATTCTAATCTTGCTCTGCAATTGCAAGGCAATAGATGCACGCCTTATGGTTGGGTTAAATTGTTCCCTAGGTGCAGTGTATTATAGGTTCTAAAACAAATAAGGCACAATGGAGTAGAATAGATTTTTTTTTTTTGAATAAGGACAATAGAATAGATTGGTTGAGTGGATTAAGGGGAGAAATAATTTGGTTCAGTCATAAGACCACATCACAAATAATTTTTACCAAAGAACTACATAGTTTATTGAATGGACAAAGTTTAGCTACAAAATTAGTTGTAGTTTAAGGCTATAATCTTACTCAATATTTTTTTATTAGAGGTAAATTTTGACAAATCCACCATTGGATTACACATTCTTATTATATTTTTCATGCTTGCAAAATTTATAGAAAATTAAAAATTAATAGCTATGGTATCGATAAATTATTTAAATTACAAGTTTTTATAGTTTAAAATTATGCATAAAATATAAGCTTATAAATCATATAGTAAATAATATCTGATCGATACAAAATTTGACATGTGTATTAAGAATGTAAAAAATATGTAATTCAATGGTTAGATTTTTGAAATATGTAGTAATATTTATTTTATTGAATAAAGTTGTAGTCTTATCTTATAACTAATTTTGTAACTAAACTTTGTCTTGAATGAATTAGGGTTAATTGATTAATCATTTTTTCTTTTTATAATTGGGGGGTGGGGGGAATTAATTAATTAGTGGTAGCAATAAATATTGCCAACCTAAATCCTTAAATGTTTATTATCTGCAAATGGCAAGTAGAATCAGATCATATTAAAGCTTTTTCTTTTTCTTTTTATAGTTCGATAGTCACAATGAATGTGGAGAGTAGAACATACTAAACCCATTGGTAATTAGATAATGCAGTAGTTGTTTATTTAAGCGTATAACTACTAAAACAAAATAGATTTGTGGGTTATAGTTAGCTCACATGGTAAAGTTTCTTATAATTGAATAAGAGACTTATGTTTGAATCTTGTTTATACAAAAAATCAATAGGTGTCTTGACTTGATAATAAAGAACAATCAACAATTATCATGGAAAAGAAACCATAGGTTCAAATCTCATTGTATCTTTTAAAAGAAAAGAAAAGAAAATCAACAATAACAGCAGCATAGACTTCATCCAAGCATGATAATTCTTAGGCAAAAATACAAAATTGACTCTCTAACTTTCATCGTTTTTCATTTCAGTCCTCTAACTTTTAATTTTTGTCAATTCAGGGCTCTGTTATAACTCAGTTAATGGTTGCCGTTAGAACTCTTGAAACCATGCCATTTTGTAGAGAGAGAGAGAGAGAGAGAGAGAGAGAGAGAGAGAGAGAGAGAGAGAGTGTGTGTGTGTGTGTGTGTGTGTTTTTTTTTTTAAATAAATAAATAAATTCGGAATTAAAAGAAAATAAGAAAAATCTAAAAAAAAAATAAAATTAAGGGGAACGACGTCGTAGTTCCCCTTCCCTTGAATCAAAACAAAACAACCACAGCAACATTACGTCCGTTCGATCGACTGAACGGTGGTGATCAAGCAACTCCCATCGCAAGGCCTTTCGTTCCAACTCTGGCCCGCAACAACCACTCTCGTCACCCTCCTAGATCACCACCGCTATGACCCTAGCAATAGTCCCTTGTCTTCCACACTCCTCGACCAACGTCGCAGTCTTAATATCCTCAAGCTTGGATCTGAAACCGGCCTAGTTGGAATTGCCGCAGTCACTACTCTTGGTGCTAATGTCACGGTCATCAACCTCCCACACATCATCACGAACCTCCAGTTCAACGCTGAAGCGAACACCGCTGTTTTGGCCGCGAACGGTGGGACTGTCCATGTGGTGCCGTTGAGGTGGGGAGAGGCTGATGATGTGAATTTGATTGGGCGAGACTTCGATCTTGTACTAGCCTCGGATGTAGTGTATCACGATCCCCTTAATCTTTATTTTATTTTATTTTATTTTATAAAGATTTTTCTTATTTTCTTTTAATTTTGAATTTATTTTTTAAAAAAAAAAAAAATCTACAAAACGGCGTCGTTTCAGGAGTTCTAACGGCAGTCACTAACTGAGTTGTAACGGAGTTTTGAATTGACAAAAATTGAAAGTTAGAGGACTAAATTGACAAAACTAAAAGTTAGATGACTGAAATGAAAAACGGTGAAAGTTAGAGGGTCAGTTTTGCATTTTTGCCTAATTTTTAACTTGAACTTGCTAGGAAATTTTGACATTTGACCTCTTCAATCATGTCATATAAATCAAAGTTATAAATGCTATATCGTATCAATATTGGTTAGATTTTTTGTTCAAACCAGTAATCCTATAAACAAAATCTCTTTAAAAGATATCGATTTAAATACTATATAATTTCAGCATGATTAGATTGACAAAAAATTATATATATTTTTTGTAATTTTTTTAAGGGTTAACATGGAGTAATAATTTCTTTTGAATTGGGTGCTTTATATATATAGTAATTAGTAATGAGATTATTTTTGTGTTGATGAACACGTACAGTATCTCTTTACGAAGAAACAAAACCTAATGAACATAAAGCTTAGGGGTAGCCAGTGGGGTCCCATGTAGCCAGAACTAATAAAGCAACAAAGCTAGGAAGGAAGATAGATAATCACCAGAGAAAGAATGTTGGAGTTGGGAGGTCGCCTAAGGATAAAGATGGAACTCTGAGAAGTAATATCACCAATATTCTCGCGGATGTGTGAAAATGAAAAGTAAAGCACAATGTGATTGTCATTTTGTGACAAAATTCAAAATTTCACTCAAGCAACCTAGAGGTCGAGCCGTTTTGTGTCAAAAAAAAGTGACACGTGGCAAAAAGTTGCCAAACTGTCGTCACAGTTAATGAGATAGTTGAAAAAATGGGGCAACATGAAATTAATAAAATACCCCCAATCCATGACGCTTGGCACTCAAAGGCTCGTTTAGTTGGATGGATGAACGACCTTGGAATGAGGGGTAACTGATGAGCATAGATCATCTACTTTCAATCGTACAAAAGGTCTTGTCCACTTTTGTATAAACAAAGCAAGGAAGGATGGTCATCATCAAGTTGGAAAGGCATAATCTGTTATTGTATTCAACCCACTTTCCTTAAATGTAGACATGACTCTCGAGGTATGTGGATTCTAATTAATTTAACTAGTAAATTTTTTTATTATCGAATAAAAAATTTGAGATTTAAACTCTGCTTACACCAAATCTTACTCTGATGATAAGAACAATTATAATGGAATAGACACTATAGATTAACTTCTGTTGTATCTATAAATTAAAAAAAAAAAAAAATTGCTTGGCCTTCGCCCACAATTGTAGCCATACCTTTCACAGTTCACACCTTAATTATAAGCAATGGTTGAAATCATGGGGAGTAATGGTTAGCAAAAGCTCTATATAAGCACCATACATCTCCACAGCTAAGAATGAGAAAATTGTATCTATGATTTCTCACATTGATACACTTTTAAATTGGGTAAACTACATATTTAGTCCTTATCCTATGCACTATATTTCAATTTGATCCCTAATCTTTCAATTGTGTCAATTTGGTCCATAACCTTTTAGTATCGTATCGATTTAGGCCCTATCGTTATCTTTTGGATGAAAATTTATGACGTGTCTAATGGTCGAAACAAAAAATTAGCTTACGTTGATGAGACAATAAACTTAAATTTTATTTTGGCCGTTTGTCATGTCAGTAATTTTCATCTAAGATATAACATCAGAGACTAAATTGACACGCCATTAAAAAGTTAGGGATTAAATTGACATAATTGAAAGGTTAGAGACTAAATTGAAATATGGTGTAAAGTTTAGAGAACAAATTACCCTTTTTAAAATTCTATTACTATTAATATTAATTTGAATATCAGAAGAGTTTTGATTGATATCACACTATTATCATTCTAAGTTAACTTGTAATTTTTGATAGCTCTTTTAAAACACATTTGAAAGAGTGACCCACCAAAATTCTTTGTATTAGCAATTAAGATTTTTTGCATCATCAATTAATAATAACATTTTTGACAAGTCTTTCAAAACACGTTTAAAAGAGTGAACCACCAAAATTCTTTTCATCGCCAATTATTATTATTATTATTATTTTTCTTTTTGGGAAACACTTTGCATCATCAATTAATAATAACATAATGAATAGTGAAAGCATAAAGCTAGAAAACAAATCTTGACGAAGGCATTTTAGAACATAGACAATCCTTAAACGTGGCGGACCTTCATATGCCCCTTCATTCATTCTTTTACAACAGGCACATAACTCCAAATTTCCAATACTGGCTAGTGCGAATTGGCCCAATTCCCTTTACTTTTCACTTTATATTCAATTGGACCGTTGTTTCTAATGCCAACAAAATTTCTTCTAAAAGTGGGCAGGTTACCTCTCACAAGGAAATTTTAGCATCCAATTATTTTTCACTTGCCATCAATTATATGGACCCCAATCTGTATTTAATACCCCTATATTGACTAAGAATTGAAAGACTCAGAATCCACTTGCTCATCCATCAATTCAATTGACCATAAATTCAGATATGAATCCATATTTAATATTAGCTATTGACCCCAAACATTGAACTTGCTAAGGTCCTCGGTCCTCCTCCCCCTATCCCCAAGGCAAAGGGCAAGTAGGGCCTTTTTTTCTTTTTTCTCTTTCTTTTTCACTAGAAATTATTTGGATGTACTAGTAGTTATATAATAGGAGTCTATCTTTTAAATTTCCCTGCACTATTATTTGCAGATTTATTCTTTGGAATTTTGTTCTGCAACAAAATACTTAGGCTGATTTTACCCAACTTGGAGCCTATCGCATGTATTAGTGAAACTATTTAAAAGCAATTATGATGACTCCACAATCCACATATCCATCTACAAAAAAAAGAAAAAAGGAAAATGGACTATATCTAGCAAAAAAACATTATGATGATTCCACATAATTTTAGGGCCCAAATTTACTTTTGAGAAAGCACATTATTGTCTTTGCGTGTCTCGTACTGCTTGAACATCTCTTCCTTCACTTTCCGGGCAAACTGTCTTCTTCAACTCATTAATCATAATTACTATTTAGTGCAGCACATTATCAAAGATAACCTTAAAAAAATCATTAAGCCTTAATATATATATAAGGGTAAATGAATTGAACTCTCAACTTGTCAAAAAAAAAAAAAAAATAAAATTTATGTTTGATTATTTAATAAATCTGTCAAACTTAAGCCTGTGCTTAGCTCTTGAGTATAAAGTTTAGTTATAAGTTACAAATAAATATAAAAGCGTATTTTGTAAGAAAGTCTGTAATTAAAAATTTTCTATTTAATTAGTTTATACAATATAAT